>NW_017306834.1:566385-614958 GCF_000935625.1 Nanorana parkeri
AGAGGGTGCTTTGGGGGTAGGGGGGAATGAAATCTAGTTGGACTTTAATGATGATTCCTTCCTGTAAAAATTGTAGCTGCAAGCTGTATAGTTAATATGGTCAAAGCTAAATCTTTCCTTACTATAATTTCCTTCCTATCATATTCATGATAAGAGGAAACAGCAGGAGACCAGTGCTGGTAATTTTTGGTACAGGGTTCCCAGCGCACTTGCCCTATCATATGCCCCTCCATCTCCAGTTACCCACCTTATAACCCTTACACTACCCTTTTGTCTTCTGGATCAGCATTCCAGCACTTCCCACATACCACATGCAAGCCCCCAGCCAATGAGCAATAACAGAAATTTGTGCAAGTCAGATCTTTACACAATTATAGATGAAAAAATATAAAGAACTGCAAATGTTCACTGAATACCTAAGCAAGTAGGCATTTCTGGCCTTCCAGATGAATTTTGTGTTTTGGCTGCATCATCCTTAAACCAATACTGTAATGTGTGCCTTACTGTAATCCGTGGTAGTTTCCCTTCTCTTTGCTGCTCTTCCTTTTAAATCTGTATCTCTTCTCATGCTTGGGGAGAACTTCCCTTTGCAGTTGAGTGCCTCTTCCTGTAGTGCTGGCTCAGGTTGTGAACCTACACACAGACACCATGTATCCATTTCAGAGACAAGGCAGTCTGCTGCAAAACAGAAGTTCTGCCCAGCATGAGAAGAGATACGGATTTAAAAGGAAGAGCAGCAAAGAGAAGGGAAACTACCATGGATTACAGTAAGGCACACATTGCAGTATTGTTTTATGTTAAAAAATCTGAGGGTTTAATGTCACTTTAATGGATCAATCCATTTTAACAGCACACCAGTAGCACTCTTTTAATCACAGTTATCATCCCGGCCTTTCATTTAATACCTACTGCAAATGCCTCATCATAAAGTATTATCATAAAACCTAATAGAGCAACGAAAAAATTGGACGAGCTTTCCATGTGCAATGCTTCTTAATGTTTCTATTAGATTGTCCATGGTGGGAATAATTTAGGAATAATTAAGTTACCTTCTAGGAGTAATTAAACTTGTAATCCATTATATAAACTATAAATGGAAGATACCGACATTATTGTTGGAATATGTTTCTTCCTCGACATTTAAGGATTAATTATTGCGAGTTTTGTGCCGCTTTTAAATAATAATTTTTTATTTAAATAAGCGTGGTTTATTGTTTATGTATTGTTAGTCATATACTGCTAACACTTTGATAAACAAAAGATAAGTGTTAATGAGCAACGAGATAAGCGTGCGGAAAATAGCTTTGCTAAGAGAAAATTGATATTTCAAGCCAACCCTTGCTGGAGGGATAATCAGTTCTTGTAGAAAATATAAAGAACTCATTATGCACTTGTGTATGAAATTCTCAGTTCCCCTTATTCCCTTCAAATAGACTTTAGTTTTTTTTCCAGAATTTCTGAAGTAAGAACTCTCCTTGTTGCCAACAGCACCCAATGCAAGAGCAAAATTGGACTGGCTGCTACCAGCAACAAAAACTGAGCTTCCTTCAGACCATTTAATAAATTAAGCCACCTTGCCATCTGGTGGGCCTTGAGGTGTTACAGACCAGTTCTGAGACGACATACCCTTGTTTGGCTTGGGGCATGGGGTTGTCAACTAAAATATTTCTCAAAATGTCTGAATTAAAGTGAACTGATGTTTTATATTTGTTTTTACTTTTTATATAAAATATGTATTTTACAAAAAAACAATTAAACAATTTGCATAGCTTACTTGTCCACTGAAGCTGCAGGTACATTTGTTCTGTGCGAGTTAACAAGTTGTTGAGAAAATGGAGCAAAAATGTATGTTCTTAGTGTAATTTCTCTTCTGGTGGAATGTTCTTCAATAGGTTAAGTCATACAGAACAGAGTGAATGGGGAAAATACCGCATTATGGCCACAAGATGGAGCTGAGCATCATAGGAAACCAATACATGTTGCAGTTTAGGAGACCAGTGGAGGGAATGAGCATATAAATGTAACCACTGATACTACGGCAGGGGTGGGCAATTCATTTTTTCAAGGGGCCACAAGAGAAAATGGGACTGTTGTGGAGGGTCAAACCAATAGGTCCTATTGGTTCAGCCCTCTGCAACAGTACCAGTTACTCATATGAATAGCGCGCAGTACTGCACAGCACACCTACCGTGTGTTACAGTGCGGCAGGTGCGTTGCATTGCCATTCATTTGGATGGCACCCCAAACGCACCTTACGCAATGCTGTGCATTGCAGGGTGGTTGAAAAACGAACAATAGATGCGCTGTGTTGTACCGTGTCTTAATCGCACAGAACCGCGTGATTAACAAACAGTTTACTTCACTGTTTACCTGAACTATAGCTCACATTATTATGTTTTTATATTTGTGTTTTAAAGTATTCTTATTTTTACGCTAGATGAAGGCGGATGCAACAGCGGCAGAAGCTCCACCTCCAGTCGAGGAACGTGAGTATTTTTAACAAACAATAGTCACTGTCTGTCTAACAACAGAGATGCTCAGAGCAGCATGACCAAGCCTGATAAGTGATGACACTGGTTCCTAACAGGCAGAATAATGGGTCACTGTCCCAATATGGCAGCCCCTAAAATGGATGATCTACCTGGAGCATGCTATGAACCTATACTGGGCCAACTTATTGGTTAAGGTTTGGGTATCATTATGTATAACCATACAGTTTGCAGCAGGCATGCCCTGTATACCTAATAAGCAGTGACGTGCAGTAAGGTCCGTGCTAGGTGAGGCATTCCCCTTGCCCGCACGGTCACCGAGCTATGTGTGGAGGATGCTGGGAGAAGGGAGGAGACTCCCTGTACCTCACTTGCTCGTCACTGGTAAAGCATCGAGATAGATGTCCTCAGTGGGTGTTTTTTTTTCTTTTTTTGATTGGACAGCTTGGACCAATTGAGCTTTGCCATTAGTCCAAACCATCCACAGAGCTCAAGCCTCTAACACCAGTTAGAGGCTTTTGCAGCTCTGGCTTCACTATGGTAGGTTACACAAGCAGTGGGGAAGCCCGCTGCTGTGTAACCTAACCTAGCTGTCATAAGTCAGATTAACAGGCAGCGCTCTCTCCATAACAGGTTACACAGGGAGGCTTTCCCTGCTGTGTAACCTGTTACAAGCCGCTCTGAATGGAGAATAAGCTTAAGCTGACAGCTTTTTCGTCCATATTACTAGGTGAGGCTCTGCCTTATCGGCCTCCCCTGACCGCACGTCCCTGCTAATAAGCCTGAAGGATTATGGTACATGAACCTCCTATTAGGCTCTTATTTAAACATTTCAGCAACACAAAGGGAAACTTGTGTTTAAAACATCTTCAGAACAGAGCAGGTAGGATTGTGCAATACAGTCTGCCAAAAGTCATTGCAATATGCCATATAGTACAAAGCTGAAGCTTCATTTTGAGTTCTGCCCTCCACTCCTCTCAACCTACACCCCTGGTATGTTAATTTTAAATCAAACCAGTCCCTTTAGCCCAAGATTTTGCCAAACTAAAGCGCGGCACAAATATTCCTCATGTTATTGGAAGTTTTCCTCAACTCTCCAGTAAAATACTTCTGTTTCTGTACAGCTACAAAGCCCTCCAAGACAAAAGGTCATGTAACATTAGTTGTTGATGAACACGACAAGAAAAAGAGAGACGCCAGAAAGACACTAGATGCCGTTAAACCAAAATCAAAGCAAGAAGGACCAAAACTTGCCACACTTCAGGTATTTTCTGTACCAGTAGAAACAAAACTTTTCTATACAATGCAATGGCAGAGCTGCTCATGGCTGTAAATGTATAAATTAGTGGATCTTCTAAACAGGACAGCCAGAAACAAGTTAATCTCTGATCTCATCCAGCTTTAAGGTCATTGGGAATCATTTGCTTGGATATGACAATTTTCGCATACATTTCTTTTTAAATCTTCCGTACCTAACTTAAGTTAAAGCCCATCCCCAGACAAACCAAAACAACTACCCATGCAGTGGGGATACTGCCACACAGCAGGGGAGGAGAGCTCATTCTTCTTTAGGTTCTGGAGTAAAGCCCTTTTCCTTACCTGATCCCCGATCCCCGGTGGTCAGCACTCTCTTCTTCTCCCCCTCCACCCCGGCTGGTGGACTGTTCCTTGGCGTCCTCATGTCTAATGCAGATCTACAGTACTTGCATTAGACACGATGATGTCAGCAGGCAGCTACTGTAGCCCCGGGAAGAAGAGGCTGGAGGTACTAACCTAGCAGCCTGGAAGGAGCTGACAGGAATGGGGATCAGGTAAATAAATCAAAAAGCAAACTTTAGCTTGTGCTGGACTAGGCCTTGGAAGTCAATGTTTCTATATATGCAGCACTGTGTACTAACCCACACCACATGTATCTCTCAATGTGGATCTTTCAGTAACTTTCCAAATCTACATGACAAAATGGCAGGACTGACGCATTATACAACAATGGTATAATTTTTCCAAAAAGATAAATCTTTTATAATTAACAAGTAGTCTGTGAGCTCCAGTTAGTGACCTTGCCAAGGCTGAGATGTCAGCAGCCTGCTGTAGGTACCGTAGTAGGAAGGAAGCAGTTCCTCAATCTCATCTCCCAGAAGTTGCATCACTGTTACTTTGTAGATGAAAGGCTACAGCAATGTCTGATCTGTGTCATACATTTGAAAATGTAGCCAAGAACTGTGCAGACACCAGGATTTACATGATTGGGATCTTTGAGTTGTCATCTCAGTCCAGGAAGTAAATGGTGAGCCTGGATGATGCCTGGAAAAAGATGGCTCCACATCCTTTTGGAGAGAAAAGCAGATGAAGGCATTGTTAGGGAGAGTACTGGGATCTCTGTGGGAGGTAAAAATACCTGAAAGAGTTAGATTTTCATATTATTTAGCATGCATGCACCTAAGATGAACAAAAATCTGATGTTATGTCCTCTGTAACTAGCTCAGATAACCTCTTGATGCTGTAGAAGGAACGGGCTGATGATTACTTGTATTTAGTATATTGGGGTTATGGTACATCTACATGCAAACAATATTTAGCAGATTACTTTAAACAATGTTTTATTATTTTGTACCCAAGATCATCTGATCAATAACCATTACCAGGTGTGCAAAGCCTGGAAGGGGGGCTTTCAAGAAACAAAGTTGTTCTCACAATGAACTTGTTATTTAAAATAGTTTATTACAATAGATTAAAAACAGATATTGTTGGTACAAACTGCATATCAAAGATGTGCATGATCCAATTGAGTTGATAGTGATAGTTGCAGTCGCCTAATTGATCATAAGAAAGATGAAACATGGTATTATTCTTTCTTTGGATGCCTCAACATGTTTCACCTAAAACAAGGCTTCCTCAGGAGGACTTTGATCCTAAAGAACTAATCAATATAGACCAAATCAGTATCTGTGTTGACATGTATCTAAACATTAAAAATATGTGACACATGGACAATACAGGTGAAACTCGAATAATTAGAATATCGTGCAAAGTTCACTTATTTCACTAATGCAACTTAAAAGGTGAAACTAATATATTACTTTTGCACGATATTCTAATTATTCGAGTTTCACCTGTATACAGAAGATATATGTATATATAAATAAATACAGTACATAAACCTGCAACTTGATATAGACCAGCCAATAAGAGATTAACCAGAAGACCCAAAAATAGGTCGAATCGTTGGCTGGTCTATATCAAGTTGCAGGTTTATGAATTTATTCATACATTTTTTCACATAATATATATACATATATCTTCTGTATATATCTATTGTAATAAATTATTTTACATAACAAGTTCATTGTAAGAGCAACTTTGTTTCTTAAAAGCCCCCCTTCCCAGGCTTTGCACACCTGGTAATGGTTATTGATCAAATGATCTTGGTTACAATCTATTTTACTGGGGCGGGAAACCTTGCTCTCTTTCTATCTAATATGCGCTCATAATTGTTTAAATTGTTTTATTATTTGCCTTTTCCATGAAGGCTTAGGCTAAATTATTACAAAGTACAACAGTCATGGCTAGTGCAAAAACCCACAGCAACTAATCAGACATCAGCCTTCTTCAGTGTAGAGTAGTTGGGGCAATGAAAGATGGTTGCTCTTTGGTTGCCTTGGGGTATGGTGGATTGCGTACTGTGTCTATTCTGAACTTTGGCATTTTATAACAGTGTAAATGATTATATGAAAATAAGCAAGTTGTCATTTTTAAACTTTATATTAAGGTTGATGTTGAAGAAAACAACATCAGTGATCAGTTTTATAAAAGACTTGGTTGCCATATGCTCTTCAATTAGTCAACGTAATGTTCTCATTTGTTATAATTATTGCTGAGATATTACATCAAGTCTGTGTACACTTGGCAGTAAAAATAATAAATGTATAGACTAATAAGAGATTTGAGATGCAACCGCTATGAAATAATGATTGGTGACTCTGATCACTGATGGGCTTGTGTAATGTCTCCATGAACATGGAAGGGAGATTAAGGGAGATTAACCCCTCCAGTATCCGGGCTCCATCTTTGCCGGTAGAGGATAGAACCTAACTCCAGCCATTTCTTTTATTTTAGATAGAGTGAGGAAAAGTTAGAGTGTCCATGTGAAAAACTTAAAATAAATATGTATTTCTATGTTGACTTTCCATAGGTTCTATCCCACTCCTAATAACTAGGTATGCGCCAATACTGGTTTTTCGGCATCGAATACAAGCACTGATATTTTTTTTGTGGTACTAGTGGATACCGATACTGGCATTCCAGGGTACCGTTGGCCCAGCTTATCAGGAAGCTGGTGTTCTATTGAAAGAACACCCGCTTCAGGTTCCATGGCAGCCTGGCTTCCTGACCAATGAGGAAGCTGGGCGGCACCTCATGACCCCCCTCCTGTCTTCCTAATTGGCTAGGAAGCAAACTTCACTTGTTGCCAGGCGGCGGGTCCTGACCTGCCACCCAGCTTCCTGATTGATCAGGAAGCCAGGCTGCCTAGCAACAAGTGAAGCCAGCTTCCTAGCCAATCAGATTGGTGGGTCATGACCTGCCGCCCGGCTTCCTGATTGGCCGGAAATCTCCCTCTGACCGGAAGTTCCGGTATCAGGGTAAGTATCGGATCATTTGGGCAAGTATTCATACTCGCCTAAATACTCAATATCGACACTGATACCGATCCTAGTATGTGTGCATCGCTACTAATAACCATATCCATCTAGCAGTTTGTAAATTTGCGTATTGCAGATGCCCATAGGATGGACTTTCTCAATGCAGTGACACAATTTCACTCACTCCTGTGAATATGCACTTCCTTATGTCACCACTTTAACTAAACCTGCCCCCCCAAAAAACGGACATATGTTTTAACCCTCCACTACTAAATTAAAACTATATTTTTTATTTTACATTTTTTGCATTTGTCAGATTAGTGGTTTTGGAAACCGTTCAGTATTTATTATCATTGTTGGCTGCCACTTACCACTGTATTGAAAATATCCTCAGCGCTCTCCCACCATGCTTATTGTTTTAGATTTATGATGGTGAGCTGGAGAGTGAATTCAAGAACTTTGAAGACTGGGTCAGAACATTTGAACTTCTTCGAGGCAAAGCCAATGATGAAGACCACAGCGTCCATGATGACAGAACTGTCGGTAAATTCAAAGTGAGTCATTAGAGGGGTTTGTTTGGTGTCATGGGGTAATTGCTGACATGTTAGAAAACATGCCATTACCATGTTTGGGTGGGTTTTCTTTGAGTTCTTTGGTTTCCTCCAACAGTTTAGGAAAAAAAAGTCAAAGGCTAACGTCACCCAAATAAGTTAATCCACCTAGGAGTTTTGGGTGACCCCCATGCATCTTTGCTTATTCCAGCTCCTCCTTTTGCATTTTCCATAGTATGAAATAAAAAATCCAGGAGAGAGTGGAAGTCCCTCATGATCTTCACAACAAATGTGCAGAGATCCCACCAACAGAATCCCCCTGAGATATAATAAATAGTCATCTGATAATACTTTGTGTGACGGGGGGCCACCACAGTACCACCAGTACTATCAGAGACTTGTAGAATGTCCTTCGATGTTTCACTTGATTTTAACATATGATTTTGGAAACAAATAGAGTTTCTTGAACAAAAACCACATTCACTGTTAGAATTCCATCCTGCACTTTATTTCATCACTAAGATCGAGATTGATTGTCAGATTGACCCCATTAACTGTTAGAGAATCAAACTAATTTTCAGAAAACAAAATTCTACTGGTGTATGGCCAGCTTAGAGAAAAGATGGGTGTCTCTGCCTCTGAGGATCAGAACAAAAAACAGAGGTTCCATCAAACAAAGTCCAAATTAGTTTTTATTGGTGACAATAAAAGCATCAAAGTGCCATTGCATTTCATAAGCAAACACAGACCCCCTTCATCAGGGCTTCAGGTGTATTTCAAAAGGGGAATCCCTTGGGGATTAGACTGAAGGAAATTTACAATGATAGTGGCCACAAATACAAAGGCACATGCAGCAGTCAACCACTGAGAGGCTCAGGTAACACCAAATTCTTTGGTGTTACCAATAAAAACACCTTTGAACTCTTCTTCATTTGGTGGCGTCACCATTTTATGTTCTAATCGAGTTATCCAGCAGAGGCAGAGATGTCCATCTTTTTTCTAAGCTGGCCATCCACCAGTAGAATTTTGTTCTGTTTGCTCTTTGTGGGGTCCCTTTAGGTTGAAGTGCAGCTACTTCCAAGCAATCAAACCACACAAAAGTAACTATGGCACATTTATAATCAGAGATCACTGCGCCTCTCAATCTTCCTCGCATTTGTATCTGCTGGATGATTTCAGCGTCAGAACTTTACAGGCACTGTCAGATTATTATTCTGCCCATCATTACCTGTATGCCGACTGGGTCTCAGTAGACTTGGGGCACCTGTCAACAGCCATGGAGCTTGTGCTCTAGGTGCTGGGGTATAACGACAAGCATGACATAATGTTATTATAGGTTGGAAAAAGGGGTTTTTGAACTGTTTGCTTATTCAGAAAGGACTGGGTGGGTTTCCTAGCTCTAACTTAGATTAGATCGAGTTCCCCTAGGTCAGGGATTGTTATGAGTTGTTCATTGTTTAATACAAAGCACAGATGAGTTTGTTGGAACTATATAAAGGAAATAGAGGAATTATCAAATGGATAAATACTATAAGATAAGTAATAATGACTTTTCTTCCTAAGGGCTCTTTCTGCATTTATAAGAGCATAGATGATTTATCCAGCTCTATGGACAATCGGCAGCTGAAAATCACACAGGGGATCCCACCTAATCACTCTGTGAAAGTCCTCATCCGTGTCTATATCGTTGCTGTAAGTATGAGAATTCTTCCTTATATTTCTACAATTTCATGTTAAAGAACATAATTTGAGCATTGGTGAGAATCTTAGCTCCACTGTAAGCTCCAACTTTCTTTTACATCCAATACTTCCGGGGTTGCCTGGTGACTGGTTCCTAGCCGTGCTCCCTTAAACTGCATCCACATTGCTATTGTGTTCTGTAATGATGTAGAGGTTTGCAGGAAGAACCACAGCACGCAGATGGGGACCAGGTATCCCACACTCATGGAAGTGTTTGATGTAGAAGAATCATCAGCCACCAGTATGAATACAGAGGACAAAGGCATTCTGGGAGCAGGGCAGGTAATCATTTTACGGCTTCTTTTCCAGGCAGCATTTTTTTAAATTTTTGCATAGAGATGACAGGGTTGCTTTAGGTTATTATAAAAGTGCAGCCTTACTGCTCAGGGATGGGTGTGTGTGCTGTTATTTAGTGATATTCTCTCCCTGTCAGAGCACAAATGTCAGCCCTGTGTCAGGCTGTAAGACCACTATGGAAGCTGATCTCTTTCCTGCCTGAGCTCTCATGGTAAAATTGTCTATGCCTTTAGTTTTGTTTCATCCTGACAGCAATCAACCTGATAGGGAGAAAATACAAGAAAATAATCAAGAGTCAAGAAAAGACTAGAGATTCATGCTATTACAAATGCCCACCCGTGCCTGGTTCTCTTTAAATCAGAACTATAGTCAAAGGGAAAATAAACCATATGATGCAGTCCGTCAATAGTAAAAATTAGGGCTGCGATAATTAACGATTAATTCCTCGATTAATCGTTAATTATTTTGATCGATTAAAATTATTTTGATCAGTACTCACCTCTCCGCCGGCTTCCTGGAGTTCCGCTAACGAAGGGAAGGGGGGAGGAGTCCGGTGACGTCGATGTTCGTGACAGCTAACGAAGGGAAGGGGGAGGAGTCCGGTGACGTCGATGTCCGTGACGTCAACAGACTCCTCCCCCCTTCCCTTCGTTAGCCGTCACGGACATCGACGGCTCTGCCTCTGCTGAAAATTTGATGAAAAATCTACAGCTATGCTAGGTAAGAAAAAAACCTCTTTAATTATTAATTGCCCTGTTTACAATAAAGAGGTGGCACTGTCACCCCTGCCCTAAGCGCTCCTGCCTCAGGCTGATGTGGCATCACATATCTTGTAATCCTGCCACTTTATTGCATGATTGACAGCTCAGGTAAGGAGTGTTGCTGTCAGCCAATTGAGGCTGCTTTTTTACATCAGCAGAGGTGAGGTTTCACTGCAGAGACTAACAGGGTTATTCACAAAAGGGTGTAGAGTTTGGAGAAGGCAGGAGAAGTGAACAATCTAGGACAACATAGCTGAACTGGAAAGTGAGCTGAATTGGATAATTCTTCCAAATCAGTTATGTTGTCCTAGATTGTTCACTTCTCCTGTCTTCTCCAAACTTTTCACCCTTTTGTAAATAACCCTGTTAGTCTCCAAGTAAATGTGGAGAAAAATCTATATATCATGCTCATCAGCCAATCACTGGGTGTTTAATGGCCAGTGGTGCATACTCATGGCCAGTGGTGATTGCCATGTGCTCAGTCTAGTCCACCGCCGGGCTTAGCTGATGGAAATGCTGGCTAGGCCTCAAGCCTAAAGGAGGCCTCAAATGTGGACCCTGGAGGAGTAGTTACTGTTAGTGGAATTGAGTCAGAGAAGCTGGACAGCTACTGGAGGTGCTTGGTACTGCAATGGACCTCAGGAGCAAGTCTGGTGTCTCTCTTACTGAAGATCTCATGCCTATCCCTGTTCAGCTTTTGCTGTAATACCCAGTGTCAGCCTGTGCTCATATTGATTTTGCACTGTGGGATACTGAAAGGGACTGGTGAGTCTGGAGTTCTGTTCTATTTTTGCCCTGGATGTCCTAAGCCCTATATCCTCTCTCCCAGTTAAAGTTCGACAATAAAACATTTAAAAAGGCACTTCAAGTGACTGGCACCCTTCTTTATTTGATCACACATCCCTTCACTGGCCTAGGATCTCACCCGAGAGTGAAATGTCAGCCCTCTCTGCCCTTTTGTAGTCCACGCTATGTGTCTGGGTGTCAGGGGGTTGCTCAGGGGCGGATCCAGAGTCTAGTCTCGGGGGGGGGGGGCACTGCCAGAAAATAAGCCCCCCCCATCTGGCTCTTCCACTGCTACTGTGCCACCCCTTTCCTCTCTCACTGTCACCAGTCAGCATGACCGGACTATCGGCCTTGCAATTTATGTTAACATTTTTTGGGGACAGATAGAGCTTTCTTTTGGAGGTATATAATCACCATGGGGGAAGGGGTGTTATTTTGTTTACTATATAATGAAAAAAGTACCGTAAATGTTAAAAAAAAAAAAGTTTCCCTACGTTCTGTTATAAAACATTTATTCTTACCCATATTTTTGGTAAAACATAAAAGGCGGGATCACGTCGGGTAAATAGACACCAAACATGTCAAGCCTTAAAATTGTGTGCGCCCGCAAAATCGCAAAAAACGCCCACAGGCCCATAGGCGACACTTAAACCGCTTTTACTGCTCATCAGTTTAGTGTTATCAGTGATAAATGGCCCTAAAACTATTGCTCTCACTGCGACGTTTGCGGCGATATGTAACATGTGCGGCACAATAGGCGCAATCGTCGTTTTTGCACATAGGCGCACCCAACGCATATCTGCGTGTGTATGTGAGGGGCGGGGCCTTAAAAAAATTGTTTTCTTTTAAAAAAATTTGAATGCTTTATTTTTTTTGTTAATGATTCTTTAATTTTTGTATTACTTTTTTTTTAACACACAACTTTATTGCTATTACATGGGGGGCTAAGAAGCCCCCTATGTGATAGCCAATTTACATGACAGGTCCTCTTTATGGAGACATCAGGGGTCTCCAAGACCCCTAATGTCACCTAGGGACCCCCAGAGAAGCTGATGAAGCAGAGATCGGCTTCATCAGCTTCTGTAGCTGGAGAGTGACACTGAATGCAGGAAGTGGTGTAATATAAATCACTTCCTGCATTCGGGGACTGAGAGAAGATCAAAGGGAGACCGTATACTGAACTCCCTTTGATCTTCTGTCACAGAGCCATGCCGTCAGTGACAGCGGCGGCTAATACAAGCAATCGGGCGTCTCTGAGCTTGTACATCCAACCACTTTGTTGCCAGTACTGATCTCCAGTCTTGTTTTGTCCAACACGTCCTGAATAACATATTCCATAACTTTGGTTCTCTTTCAACTAACTCACATTTGGACTAAGTGCTTCAACAATATAAATGTAACATATGCTTGTTGTTTTAATTAAAATGAGATGTTTATTTCTACAAGCTGATGATAGTTCAAGAACGTATAAGATAAAGCGCCAGATAAATTCTGGTCATGCAATTTAATGGCCAGCGCAGATTGGACGCCATTTCCGTTTATCTCCGGTCTGGTAGCCAAGTAATTATGAATTAATCACGGAACACTCGTAGTTTTTCCCATTTACTCCTCTAGCCATTGCTCATAAATAAACACAACAATAAAACAATATCCAAACTAACAATATAAGGAGAAATGAGGTCCACCAGAGGAGACATGAAGTCCACCATAAACTTTTCTGCAGCTATTTGTCTCAAAAATAAAAATATACCAACTGCAATACATGGTGATGTCATACGGTCAGTATAGACAATGTTATTTTGCAATAGAGAAAAAAGCAAACAAAAATTCATCAGGTGTATTTAAAGGATTTGTGCAATTATTAAATACATAGGTTCAAGCTGTGGTTAAAGGACCAGCTAGTTCAGCTTTCTTTTTGCATTTGTTAACACATATGCTGACTTCTAAAGGTTTGCAAGATCCCTGAGTGATAGCTGTAAAAAATAAGTCAAGGCAACTCGACTTCCTGTATTTTTCTAGAAGACGTTTCACTGGTCATCCAACCAGCTTTCTCAATTCAGAATGACTTGTACAAAAAATTATCTGGGAATAAATATGGTGAAAGATGCTCCAATCCACATAATCTGTTAGTCAAGACCAGGTGTTGATTTCATTTGCATAATTGGAGCTAGGAGGTGTTATTAACCTGCCCAGAGAGAGGTGTTAAAGCAGCATTGTACGTGGCAGACAATAGATGTCTAACATCTTGTGTTTTGGCGTTGGGTCTTTTGGGTGTTACATCAAATAAGGTATCTCTAAGTCTCTTTAGAGCCTTGGTTCTCAACTGGTGGGTCGTGACCCAAAGGTGGGTTGCGACCCCATGTTCAGTGGGTTGCCGCATGCCTTGCACTTTTCTAGGTGAGAGACTCCTCTGCCTCCCGCTAGCACAGTACCGTCGGTTCTCACGTTGAGCAGCCGTTCAAAATATGCTGTTCGGCCCTGCGTTTGATCTTGAGGTGGGGTGGGCTGGAAGTATGGCCATAAGGGAGCTCCATCCATGCATGCATTGCTTACAGCTCGCATATGTACCCTGTAGAGGTGCCTGGACTGGACTGACGTCACATTCTGGCTCCTGGCACCTCTAGGGGGTGTGCAAGAGAGCTGTACAAACAATACACATATGGATGGATCTCCGGCACAGCATCCCACACTGGACCCCAGGCTGAGGATCCACTCCAGTTCTCGTAAGGTAGGGAGACTGGCTGAATCTTAAAAAATAAAATGATTTTTTGGGGAGTGTGTATGTGTGTGTAAGAATGTCTGAGATTGTGTCTGTGTGTGCCTGTCAGTGTTTTTTAGGGTCCGTTCACATTAGTACAGTGCATTAATCACACAATCCCATGTGATTAATACACTGTGCCATGCAATCGCACCTGCTGCATGTTCTGGTGTAGATAGTGCGTTGCCATTAATTTGAATGACACCCCAAAAGCACATCCCACCCACAATCCGATTGCCTGCACCTGAGTGCCCGGCACTGCAATGCCGTGCATTCTATTGCAGTACAACTTGGGTCGCGACTTAATGACCAAGGACAAATGTGGGTTACACAGGTTGGGAACCACTGCTTCAGAGGTACCTACTTATATAGCTTGCTCACACCTGGCCAGGAGAGGTTGAATGATATTATGTCAGATTAAAGGAAAACTTAACTTTCGTTAAAATAAAATAGCATAAAAAATTGCTACATGAGCCTTTTTGTTTCTATTCCAATGTGTAGCCACTGTAAATTTTGAAAGCAGTTTACAAAAATTCAATGCAATATGGCAACCTGCAGGCGTTCTGCACACCGTTGGTGTACACAATGGCCCCATAAATGTGATTTCCTGACTTTCCCAGAAGTCTGCACTGATACAAGTCAATTTTAGGCATTCATTACATTTTACATTTTATTTTTGGTGAGATACTCCTACTACTTCTAAAGGGATGCCGGCATTGCAACTTTCCTCATTACAACACAGAAAGTCCACTAGCTGATTATAACAAACCCAGACCATCCTATTCCTGATTTGGTATGGAAAGGACCTGGTGAAACAAATGGCTTTTTCTTCAAAACAGAAAAAGATCAGAATCTGCAACAAAGTTTACAATCCTTGCAATGTACATTGATAACCTAGAAGGGGTTGTTTTTTCTCAACAAAAGTGGAGTTACACTTTAAGCTTCTCAATTTTTTTGTGTACAAATGTCATTGAATGAACTATATAAAAGCAAGAAAGTAGCAGTTTGTAGTTTAACCAAAAAGGTACACTTATTTGTATAAAAATATCGAGTATAAGCCGTCGCAAATATAAGCCGAGGTACCTAATTTTACCACAAAAAACTGGGGAAAAATATTGACTTAAGTATAAGCCGAGGGTGGGAAATGAGGCAGCTACTGGTAAAACCCTGCGCACTAAGTCCCTATGGCTGTATTATCCCTAATTTCTAAAAGTCCCTGAATCCATACCTGCAAAACTGCATATAGGTGTGCTGGCTGTTCTGTATGCCATAATTTACAATAATCAGATATGGAGATAGCACAGCATATAATCACATCACAAGCAGCAATAGCCCAGTTGGAAGCAACCTTGAGAAGCTTGATGAATCAGATGTATTTTATTTGGTGCCTAGAGGTGATCTATAACTTTGAATATATTATCCCATAATCATTCATGTTGCCTTTATAACAGGGAATTAATCTCAGCCCAGCTGATCCGGATGGAAAATCTGATCCATACATTGTTTTAAGACTGGGGAAGACTGAGATAAAAGATCGGGACAATTATATCCCTAAACAACTGAATCCAGTGTTTGGAAGGTAAGATGCACGTCAGCTAAATCTAAAGTGATTCCAAACTTTTGTGGAATTTCAGCATGGTGTGGAAGGGCTACTGTACAGTATGACAGGTGTAGCTGTCCAAATGTCTCTTAAAGGAGAACTATGAGATGAGTGATTTACACTCATACTCATAGTTAGAGCTGATGTGAGACATTGGAATTGTCACAGGTCGGCTCTATAGAGCGGGAAGTGAGCGGATATACCGTTGCTCGCTCACTTCCCGATCATCTCCCTGCAGGGAGCGGTGACTGTCAGTCACCACTCCCCGGAAGGATTCCCACCTTCCCCTCTACGATCCTCCAGCGCTGACTGGAGGACCAGACAGGGGAGGAGGCGGGCACAGCTGTCTCTGCCTCTAGATAGGCAGAGTCTGTTGTCAATCAGCCAGCTGGGTGGATCTCGACAGTATTGCCATGAGCTCCTTCTGCCATCAATCAAAGAGAGAAGGGGCGTGACCTGCCATAGGGCTGTGTGTGTCTACCAGCGCGCACGGGTGCCTCCATTAGAATGATGGTGGCACCCGTACAGGGGGCGGGGGGAAGATTGCTGCTAGAAAACGGGGAATTAAAAACTTTAAAGGAAAAACAGCAACAGCCTCAAGCAAAGGTGGGTCTCCTTGTAGGAAATATGTTTTTTAAAAAGGAGGCTTTAATATCACTTTATGATACCGCCACTCCTGCTATTTACCAGGAGTTCAGTTTCATGGTACCCTGATAAGACTATCACTCATTTTAAATGTTTTAGACTGGACATGGGTTACAACAGTTAGTGCCTTACAAACGCTAAGCCAGTTGACCTTAGAGGAGTAGTCCATTGGCTGAATTTGAACTTTACTGGCCACTGTTTTTCCCTCTGACACAAGGCTTCTGACTGCAGAAGCGTGCACATTTGGTTAATACCTTGCAAGTGCTCATACATCCAACCACTTTGTTACATCTCCAATCTTGTTTTCTCTAACACATTCTGAATGATAGACTCCATAACTGTGGTTCTCTTTCATCTAACTCACATTTGGACTAAGTGCTTCAACTATATTAATGTAATATACGCTTGTTGTTTTAATTAAAATGACATATTTGTTTCCTCAAATTGACGGTAATTTCAATTTATAAGATAAAGCGCCAGATAAATTCTGGTGATTTAATGGCTTTCGCAGATGGGACGCTGTCTCCGTTTATCTCCGGTCTGGTAGCCAAATAATTATAAATTAACCACTCATGGTTCATGGTTTTCCCATTTATTCCTATAGCCATTGCTCATAAATAAACACAACAACAAAACAATATCCAAACTGATGTTAAGCAGTAATCCAGCAAAGGAGAAACTCCAAAGTAAACAGATTGCCACATGAGATGATGACACAGCCCCTTCCTGGGTCACAGAAACAATCAAGTACTTGTAAGGTAAGTATGGTCCGCAGAACCAGTTTCAGCGTTAGCTTAAGAATGCAGTAGAAGTGGTACTACCATGAAGTGTCCATGCAGACACAACAGCACATACTAAGAATTGTACCCAGCATACAAAGTGCTACATAGCAGGGTCCATACATACAGAATAAGAAACAGATACTGTATATTACACACAGCACACAGAAGACATGAAGTGGAGCAGCAACATTGCGGAGTTTGAAGACACAAGCCCAGAATGGTATAGTATAGATGCCCTACTTTTACAGGCTGGGCTTCTTTTACAGGGTCATTTTAATGTATGTACAGAAGTATATAATATTAATAATAGAGATAGTATTTCCTGTAGCTCCATTTGAGCTTATACCGTATATACTCGAGTATAAGCCGTCCCGAATATAAGCCGAGGTACCTAATTTTACCAAAAAACAACTGGGAAAAAGTATTGAATCTGTCTCTGGATTAAAACTTTAAGAGAAAGAAAAAGTTGTAATACTTATCAACACGGCGGGTGGTGACTCTGATCTTTGCTCACTTAAAGGAGAACTATGGGGTCAGTGTTTTTCCCCATAGTTCTCCTTAGGGTAACGGGAGGACACAAACTAGCGTCCTCCCATTACCCTAAGCTCAGTGTACCGCGAGGTACAGCTCGCGATATACTGAGACGCCGCAGCCGGAGCGGATCCCGACTTAGACGTCGGGATCCGCCCAGCTGCGTGAGTGACAGCTGGCTCTGCCTATCTAGAGGCAGAGCCAGCTGTACCCGCCCCCTCCCCCGTCCGTTCCGCCAGTCAGCGCTGGCAGATCGGAGAGGGGAATCCCTCGCAGAGAGCTGTCGCAGAGAGCTGTGACAGGATCGAGAGGTGAGCGAACCCGGTATGTGTTCGCTCACCTCCTGATCTACTGAGCCGACCTGTGACAGTCTCATTGTCACAGGTCGGCAAGAACTATGAGTTGAGTGGAACTCACTCATCTCATAGTTCTCCTTTAAAGCGCTAAAATGGCCAAAGAACCTTCAGCATCCAGTAGACTTCCAGGAGTATCAGATGTCTGTGGCCCCCTGTGGGCACTGTGGTTCTATCCACCAGCCATTAAAAGACACAGTAGTGATGTAGTGGTTGGTGGGTGAAACCACAGAGTGCAGGGGGCACAGGTATCCGACACTCTCAGAAGTGTTTGGGATGCTGAAGATTCTTTAGCTGCCATCTTAAAGAGCGAAGGTTAGAGTCAGCATCCACCTGACTGGTACTTATTATATCTCTTCCTTTGTTGGGTGGCTTGGTTTGATTTTAAAGTTTTATTCCATTGACAGAGTCACTTTACCAACATTTGTTTTACAGTACGGTCACTTTGGCACTGTAGTTTGAAAAAAACTTGATATAGGCTTGGAATTTCCGTTCAGCTCTCGGTAAAGATAACATGCTACTTGTATTATGTTTTTCAGGTCATTTGAAATTCAAGCAACTTTCCCGAAGGAATCTCTGTTAACTATTCTGATCTATGACTACGATTTGATCGGGAGTGACGACCTTATTGGAGAGACAAAAATAGATTTGGAAAATCGCTTCTACAGCCGACACCGTGCAACCTGCGGCTTACAGAGTCAATATGAAATGTATGACCTCTGCCTGGTACAAGTGCCTAATGTTTATGAGTTCAGTGCGTTCTAGACCCTGATACGAATTCTCAGAATAGAACAGATTGAGAACAAGCAGAAACATTGTTACCTTAGTTAATGTACATGCCAGTGTAGTGCATTAAAAAGAACCAGCTGTCAGATCTGTAGCTTTAAATGCCCGGATCCTGGTGCCGCCATAACTTCTATGCAGGCTCTTGGCACAGAGGATCATCAAAATATGATTCAGAACGTTGCTTAGTGTTAGGGGTGAGCTCAATGGTTGACTTGTTATGTGGGTGGTAAAGGGTTAGGTGTTAGGGGAAATTTAAATTTTAGGGAGTGGGGGTATCTAAGTGTTGGGAGGATTGAGTCAACAACTCACTTTAGGGATTAAGTGTTAGGGTTTAATTATGTGTTAAAGGGTTGTTGTTTTTCAGGGTGTTAAGAGAGAGAGATGGGTGGGTAGTACCGATTCTCAATCCACACATATAAACAATATATCCAAGGGTAGGGATTTTATTGTCAGGGTGTCCATGTTAAAGAGATTTCTCCTCACTTCCTGCCCTGATCAAGGCACCACAATGGATGAAAAATGCGCATTACCCTTTTTTTAATACTGTGTGTAGGGATGAGCTACATTATCAGCAGCGTTTTTCGGTTAAATGCATCTTGCTGCACAGTGCTTTGGAGTGCCATTCATAATGAATAGCACAGCACCACACGGAACATAGAAATGGGTGCATTGGTATTTGCTTGAGGCAAATGGGCCATAAAGTGTAAATGGGCCCTATCATTAACTTGTCAAAAAATAAATGATTGGTTTACACATAGATCATAAAGGGTAAGTTAACTTTTTCACATTATGTGAAAAAATTTAATTATTCCCCGCCCCTCCCTCAGACACACACACAATCCCCACTGTTCTTACCTGTGAGATGCCCCCATCAGCCAGTGTAGGAGTCCATACACCGCACTTCATAGCCCCGCAGTTTGTAATGATCATAATGCTCACAAATGATGAGTGCTCATCGGTCAGGATGACCTTGCTAACCAATCAGAAGCACTACTTACTTCCGGGACCTAGTCCCCAGCTCAGAAGTGCTTCTCATAGGTTAGCATGGTCATGTGAAAAGGTGAACTTACCCTTTTAAAAAACGGTACATTTTATGGCCATTTGATTTTTTTTATAACTTTACAAGCAGTCAAATTGATATTGCATTTGTATGGGTGGTCTATTATTTTCTAGACAGTTGGTAACCATGCTTCCTGTTACAAATACAGGTGAAACTCGAATAATTAGAATATCGTGCAAAAGTAATTGCAGTAAGTGCTGCAAAAGGGGCCCAAACCAAGTACTGAGTACATATGCATGCTTGTACTTTTCAGAGGTCCGATATTGTTCTATGTACAATCCTTGTTTTATTGATTGCATGTAATAATCTACTTTTTTGAGGTTGTGGATTTGGGGTTCTTGGGGTTTTCATGAGCTGTAAGCCATAATCATCACAATGATGACAAATCACGGCTTGAACTATCTTGCTTTGCATGTAATGAGTCTATCTCATATATTAGTTTCACCTTTTAAGTTGCATTAGTGAAATAAATGAACTTTGCACGATATTCTAATTATTCGAGTTTCACCTGTGTACAGTCATCAAACTTCTTAAAAATTCCTAGCTTGCATTTCATGAAACAATAAGTGTTTATGTGGCTTCCATTCTAGAGAAGGATACAACGCTTGGAGAGACAGCACCAAACCCACAGAAATACTCACCAAACTGTGTAAAGACAACAATTTAAGTGCCCCAGTGTTTACTCCAGGCCAGATAAAGATTGGAACCAAAGTCTTTAATGGAAAAACTGTGTTTGATCAAGATGGTAAGCGGGAAAAAAAGGTCATATTGTACAGTTATTATACCCTAATGTTCCTCAGAAATCAATGGAGATTGTAGGTGATGCCCAATGGTCAGCTTACAAGGTAGTCTTTTTTCATCATTACAAAATGATGTAGAGTCCGTGTCCAAAAGGACAATGTCATGTTGGTACCGTAATACCATTTTTTCATTGCAGGCCTGTAAGTACAGTAAATGCCTGTTTTAACCACCCAAAATTGTTTTCCTGGTGCCTATTCATGACAGCATACTAGTGACAGAGCTCTGCCCCTATCCCCACCTACAGGACCAGTGCAAATCTACAGATTTTTATACTTAGTGCTTTGACAACTCAATTTTAGCAAGAGGACTATTCAAGCCCAGTCACTAACAATTCAAAATACTTAGCATTCATCCCATCCAGTCAGCTCATTATTTATCACTAGTATGCTGCCATGTAGTCACCAGACTATATGGTGACTACATGGTTCAGAGGGATAGGGGCTCCTATACCTCTGTTCTCCATCTTCATGACAATATCTCTATTGGACACAAATTAGAGAGTTATATTTACGTTCACATTTATATTTTTTCACTTATTTGTGTTTACCTACACCGTGTAGCCAGACAGCTAATGGTCCAGTCCCTGTGCCTCTCTGCCCTATAGCAGTCAGTTGGTCTACTATGGCTAAAGTTATGCCTGCATTCTCTTACACATATAGTTCTTTGCCTGAATTTAGCCACACATGCCAGAGGAAGGCCAGAGGAAGGAAACAAAATAACAAAAAAAAGGCTTTATTGTAAATACAGACCGGCTGAAGCACAGCTCTGGCCCATAGCATACATGCCTCACCAGTATGGGACCTAGCGGTTCTGGCTTATGTTATACACCACAAGAGAGACTTCGAGCACTAGCAGTGAAACTTCAGGCAATGATGCAAAAGTATACATTGCATTATCCAAAAGACCTTTCTCCTGCTGGATAAGGCTCTTTAAAAATGTGCAGAGCGGCCCAATGCACTGACACATGGAGGTAATGGGAGAGTCACAATCACGTACCTTAGGGGAGCCTGAGTTGCTGAGGGAGGCCTCTCTTGCAACTCCAGTCCAAGAATCCCTGGGAAGTGAGACAGGTGTGCAAGGACAAGAGTGGCAAGTGTGCCAGTAGGCAGCAAAATTTAAGATAAGCCGAGTCAGCAACAGTTGGGGAGCTAGGTACTGAAACAGCAGGCAAGGCTTAGTCGGGGACATGCCGGGTCAGCAATTTGTGGGCAGTGAAGTACCAAGCAGCAGAAAGGAATGTGGTCAGAGCCAAGCCGAGGTAAAAAAAATCCAGAGGAGCAGGAGGAAGGTCAATAAGCTGGGTTGGTAACAGGAGATGAGAGTCAGGATGCAGGATACAGGGTACCAGCACAGGGAACCCCTGAAGATCAGTCAGCGTTTGAAGCTAGGATGTCACAGCCTTAAATGGTCTGTTTGGTGCCAACGTTCGTACTCCGTAATGAGCTTTTGCGCACACCATGAGACATGTGCACTCTGCGCAAAACCATGCACAGTTCTATAAGCCAAGCTATGCCCACATACACACGCATGCAGAACTCTTGCGGAACCCGGGCCTGGCTTCCTGACTGGGAGAAAGTGTACTCCATGCATACTGGTGTAGCCCCTATAGATATAGTTATATGTGTTCATGTGTATATGTGCTATCACAGCGATTTCTGTTCCTAACTGTAAAGAGTTAACTTGTCCTCGTGTGTGATCTGGAGGCAGAACTGGTTATAAATACAGCATTGTTTTTTAGATCACTGGATTTATTTAGCACGATTAGTAAATATGATCTACAAAGCAGCAACCTATAGCAGCCGATCAAATTCCAGTTTATTGCAGTATTATCAGAGAAAGATGTGACTGGAGGCTATGAGATTGTGAACTGTGCACATAGCTGTTGGCCTTATTGTGTGTAAAGCAATGAAAGTGGTACATGAGGATATCAGCAAATCAGATGGAAACGTATGTATTATTTTTGAGTAGAACATTGTAAGGAAACCTCTGTCAGGACTTTATTGTTGTCTGTGTCCCCATTCCAGAGATTTTACCCTACATCCTTTGTGGTCACAGAGACTGAAAAACAGCAGAACCTCTCCAACAAAGTTTCAGACAGCAATAAAAGCATTTATTAATACATTGTGAAAGGCGTACAACCTCAGTCAGCTTTTTATTACTTTCTGTGGTGGGGAGATGTTTTGCTTACACAGCATGCCAAAAACAATTTCCACTGTGGGGATGGTAATAACAATTGCCATCTATTGCCCAATGAGTCCACATGTCATATATGGGTTTTGTGTGGAGTATCACTTTAGGGGGAATTGGGGCCACATGGTAGGTCTGTTTTGCAACAGCCAGGAATGTGGGCATGTGGAAGCATGCAAAGGGTCAAGTCATAATACATTTTGCAAATGCTGAGAGGATTTGAAACATGAACATCATTCATTTTCTGATCTGTTTTGCTACCTGTTTGATAGATGAGCAAGTGGAATCATATGAGCACCTGGCACTGAGGGTTCTTCATAATTGGCAAGAGATCACCGGCATTGGATGTAAACTTGTTCCGGAAAACATCGAAACCAGGGCTTTGTATCACAGGGATAAGCCAGGAATGGAGCAGGTAAGCAGTGAGGCCTTTCCACATCCCAGCTGTTCTGCGGAGTGATACTCCATAAAAATAAAAAAGGAATTTGGCTGCCGGGGAATCGGCGATTACCGTAGTTATAGTATTGATGTCAGTACCCTCGATCTGTGACTTAATTATCAGCACCAAGCACACTGTTTTGTAAAGGACAAAACAAAAAAGAAGTCACATAGTAGGCCAAGGTCTTCAAATTTAGTATACATCAAAAAATCCTTTATTCATAATAGTAAGAGAGTCCAAAAATAGATGGATAACCTCCACCGTACCACAGTATCTACAATTAAAATTGACAACGTTGTCACAGATACCAAACTCATAATAGAAGTCACCAGCACTCGATATGTGCAAGAAGTAAAGCACTTTTTATTAAATTGTCACATGCGTCAAACAGCCAACGGGTCCCTTCCTCATGGCGACATAGGGACACTATGTAGTCGTCAATATGTCACCCAGAATAAGGGACCCTGCGTGGCCCCGAAACTTTGGCTGTTTGACGCATGTGACAATGTAATAAAAAGTGCTTTACTTCTTGCACATATCGAGTGCTGGTGACTTCTATTATGAACTGCATCTGACACGGCGCCATCCGTGTTGTCACTTCAAGCACCAACCTCTCGTCCAAGGTCTGTACGCTGTATGGAGTGCAGGTGATTTTGTATTATAGATACCAAACTCAGACTCACTGGTCTAAATGCATTGCTGAGTAAAATATAATTATTCAGGGGAGCAACAGTTAAAAGCCCACTGTATGTTAGAAGCTATGAAGTGCACTCAAATATCTTATACAGGATCAGTGGGGGGAATTGATCAAAACTGGCGCAGACAAAATCTGGAGCAGTTGCCCATGGCAACCAATCAGCATCTCTCTTCAGTTTGCTCAGGTAAGATTTGAAAATGAGAGGGATAAGCTGATTGGTTGCCGTGCAAATCTGCTCCAGATTTTGTCTGCTCCAGTTGTGATCAATTCCCCCCATTGTACATTGGCTGCGGATTTCAGTATTCTAAAATAAAGTTCAGTCCGTCATGTATCATAGCACACTTGTTCATCTGCCGTCTTCTATGAAACATTTGTATTCATTTTTTCCACCTAAGGTCTTCACTTGTCATTTTGTGTATGTGAGCATGCAGACTACTTATTATACTTGGCTGCCTTTGTGATTTAATTGTAGCCAGCCGTGTATCACAGAATATACTACTCTCTTGGTTCCTTTGCAAAGCACCAATGCTTTTCATTAATACTTTGTAACTCCCTTTTATCTATGATCTTTTGGATGATATTACACCACCAACTTGTCACCATACCATTTTTTCTATTGACCCTTCATAGGGCATCACATTTGGTTGAACATAGTATTTACACCCGAGTTCACTTGTATTTAAACACATAGCAGTTCAAGTGGTAGATACCTGGGTGTATGGGTTACTCACAAAACCTCTTCAGATGCTTCAAGTTCATTGGTGTCCATGGACTGAAAAATGTTTTAGATGCACAGGCATTGCAGCGCTGCTTCAACCTGTATTCACAATATCTCTGCCACCCGCGGTTAGTGGTGTTCCTCTAGCATAGCGAGCAGCAGATGAGAGGAGGCCAGAAGCAACATTGATTATTATTATTAATAAAAGATTTTCTTGATATATACCAAATTTGAAGACCTTGTCTACTATGTGACTTCTTTTTTGTTTAATTCTTTACAAAACAGAGTGTTTAATAATCATACTCCATCCTATATAGACCCCATTAAACAATCACTGGCCTTTAGGATGAAGAGCAGAATTGATAAGAGGCCTAGAGGAGCTTCAATAAGGGAGTGATTCATTGAATTGAATTTATTTACCCTCGGCAAATGTATCAATGGCTTATATAGACGATGCAGTAAAATCCATTGACCTTAAGGATGCTCTTTACTGCACCAAAATAATCAAGTACTGTTCAACATTGATGGCAAGCACCATACAATGTTAACCTCTGCCAACCTAATCCCCTGCTGGAGCCCCTCCCCATCCTATAGATCAAGGGTAACCAAACTTTTAGCCCTCCAGCTGTGGTGAAACTACAGGTGGCATTGCAAGACTTTGACAGCCACAGGCATGACTTCTAGAGATAGATGCATGAAGGGATTTGTAGCTTCGCCACAGCTGGAAGGCTGAGGTTTAGCTACCCCTGCTATAGAAGTACACTATATGGCCAAACGTTAGTGGACACCTGGCCATCACACCCATATAAGTTTGTTGTTTGTATGCTCACTTCATCCCTCTTTGTGTGGCGCACAATCCGCTTGCTCCAACACAGTGTAAGCTTACAACAAGAGACAATCAGTGCCTCCACATGACAATAAAATCACTTCATTTTTGGTTCCTTAAAAACAATTTCACCAGCCAAAAATAAAAGTGCTATACACAGATAAGGTATTTCTTTTAGCCATTTCAGGTTGAAACGTGTCATCTGTGTATAACATTGTACTTTTGCATTGGCTACGATGTTTCAAAGACTTAAATAAAAGCGGATATCCTCATGTGGAGTAGCTGACCATCTCTTGGTCTAAATTGATATGGAGTTGCCAACCCTCCGCTCTACAGCTGTAACAGCATCCACTCTTCTGGAAGGAATTCCTCAAGATTTTGGAACGTGTCTGTGGGAATTTGTACCCACTTAGTCAAAAGGGCCAACAAAAAAAAAGTGTTTTTACCATTACCCACTCTGTCCAATTAAAGGAAAAGTTTAAGTTTTAGATATATTTTAATGAAAATCTGTTCTCCTGAAAATAATGGAAACTATTTTCCACCAAGGGTCAAATTATTGGTTATTTTTAGAGATTGGTATGTCATTTTGAATTTGCACTCTGTTATTTTGGAATAAGTGTCCTGTAACTGAGATGCTGAATGATAAAATAAATGATAATGTGGTAATTTGGAAAATAAAAATCAAAAGATGTAACTTTAAGTTGCCTTTGCCCCCAGGGTCGGATA
Source organism: Nanorana parkeri (assembly GCF_000935625.1). Classification (NCBI taxonomy): domain Eukaryota; kingdom Metazoa; phylum Chordata; class Amphibia; order Anura; family Dicroglossidae; genus Nanorana; species Nanorana parkeri. Next base: position 592,556 of record NW_017306834.1, read on the forward strand.
CAGATGTGGATCGACATGTTTCCAACTGAGCTGCCACTTCCTGGTCCTCCGGTGGATATCTCACCTCGTAAGCCTAAGGGGTATTTACGTGTTCCAACAATTTCCGCTACTGTTCATTTCCACTTTGGTGGACTTATAATTGCTATTGTTTTTAGGCTCAAGCTTTTTATTTTCAGTGAGACTGCTGCACACTACACATGCTTGGGTTAGTGCAAGGTGTAAAAGGAATAGTCAGAGGAACTGCCATTCCAATTGTGTGTGTGGCTGTTTTGCATGGTTTGGATGCAGTGTGTACACGCACCCTTAGGTCTTCTCCATATTCAGATGTCCAGCAGAGAGATTTCTTCCCTGTCACGACTTTCACATTTGCTGAACATAGTGTAATCTCCTTAAGCATGTAAGGAGGAAGACTGGCAGGTAATATGTTTACGGGTGGCAGGGAAAGGTCTTTCAGCTGTGTTCTGCAGAATAAAAAGTCAGAGTGAAGTCAGTACTCCTGAACTGCATACTCCTGAAAATTTTAGAGCCAGTCAATTAGGATGATAAACAGGCAACTAGCATTTCTGCAAACAATAGTAGGGGGACACTGCAGACCTTTGGGGCATTTGGCCTTCCCCTTGGTGATGGACACTCAGCAGAACATTTTTCTTTTTACTTCCAGACAGAGCATGTAGCACTTGCAAAAAGAGAGCCCATAATGGAACCATGACATGCTCTATATTCTTTCATATTCCTTGAAATAATGTTATTTTGCAGGTACGAATTAAGGATAATCATTTGGAACACAGAGGATGTGATCCTGGAGGATGAGAACATTTTCACTGGGCAGAAATCAAGTGACATCTATGTCAAAGGGTAAGACCATATATAAAGTGCAGTTGGATCTGGTAGCATGTAAAGCCAAGTCATGAGAGAGACCTAGAGGCAATTGACTCAGGATTTGTTAACTTGCTATTCTAATACATTCGTTCTCTCACATATTTTCTCGAGTAAATGTTATAAGCAAACACAGGATGGACTTTGTATTCTGCTGCTATGCTTAGTAAGGGTCTCTTCATATCACTTTTAGGTGGTTGAAGGGGATTGAAGATGACATCCAGGAAACGGATGTCCACTATAACTCTCTGACCGGAGAAGGAAACTTCAACTGGCGCTTTGTGTTCCCCTTTCACTACTTACCTGCAGAGAAACAAGTGGTGGTCAGCAAGAGAGAAAATATTTTTTCCCTGGAGAAGACAGAGCGTAAAATCCCTGCTGTGCTGGTAATGCAGGTCTGGGACTTCGAGAGACTCTCCTCTGATGATTTCCTTGGTATGTATTCCTGACACATAATACAAGAACAGGCCTTCTCAGACTTGGTTAGTTTAAACCTTTTATACTGATAGTTTACCATTTTCTAATTTTTTTGTATTACATCTTTATTTTGAGCATTTAAAATGCAATTAAAGTCAAAACTTTTATTTTTCAGTTTTGGATAGAGTAGAGAGAAATTAGAACACCTGTCAGATTTGTATTAATGTCTGTTTCCCTGTTAGGGAAATGCACCCTCTTTTATTTGTCCTGGTGACAGTTATCACTAAAATTGAAAGAAAATTCCAAATTGTGTCACCAGAACAGGAATAGATAGGAAATCTTCCAGTGGGAAGTGAGACCCTTCTGAGCACTAGTGATTTCCCTCAACCTGAAGGATTTCCTCTCACTTCCTGTTGTGGCTATCGGACAGAAAGTGGAGGGAAATCTCCCCTATGGGACACAGCTGGAAAAAAAAAGTTGACAGCGGTCATAACCCTCCCTTACTCTATCCAAAACAAAAAAAAGGTTTTGGCTCTAGTTCTTCTTTAAAGCCTAACTTTAGCCAATTTTTTGATCGGTTTTGGAGATAGTGTGGAGTTCAAATTTCTGATAGGCTTTTTTTTTTTTTTTATCTGTGAACCCAATGGTAGAATTCCTCTTCACTTCCTTGTATGGACATTTCTATGATGCCCATACAAGGAATAGGGATGTGGTTGTCTTCAAGACAGGTAGGTACACATCATAATAAAAGTATTGTAGAAGTTCTAATCCTTTTTCACTCTTTTAAAAATATATTTATTGTTTTGTCTTTGTCCCAATTGAAGAGATTTTCTGACTGGGAGGACTTTAAGCCTCAATTAACCTGTTATTGTTGACTCTGTTCCTTTTTTGGGCTATTTCACTATCTGTCTAGTTAAGAGATCAGATTAGAGGGTGAGAAGAAGCATATCCTGAGTAGTGATGGGCTCGGGCGTGTTCGCAGCTCCACGTGCCGAGCCTGCCAGGAAGCTGACAGGGCGCAGCGCCAATCACAGGGACTGAGACATTTCCCGATCTCTGGAGCTGCGGACCGGGAACATGTCTCAGTACCTGTGATTGGCTCTGCGCGCTGTCAGCCCGAGCCCATCACTAATCCTGAGTATGGAATGAACAACTATAGCTGTCCCTATGTACATACTGTTTGTGTGCACATTATTATTACGATTTTGATGTGAACTTTAGCTTTTTATGGACTGCTGTTTCCATTTATTCATTGCAGGCTCTACAGAACTCACTCTGAATGGTTTTCATCGAGGAGCCAAGACAGCCAAAAGCTGTGATCTCAGCATGGCCACCACCTTGAAGGACGAAAACAGGATCTCCATCTTTCAGCAGAAACGCATTCGAGGTTGGTGGCCATTCGTAAAATCTGGAGAGCTAACGGTAAGCACCACATTTTGTGCTGGCCCATATAGGCTGTTAAATGTCTTATGTAAATCATGTACCTTTAGTTATAAATCTATATATATAAATCTCTAGGTCTTGCATAGAACATGATATATTCTATGTTTGTTGTAAAGTAAACCAGTTCTTATCCATAGAAAAAATAAAAGACTCTTTGGGGGAGTTACAGAACTTGGCATGGAGCTATTTCCGTGGTCCGGAACATAGAGCCAATGACCGTTTTTTGTATGGACTGCATGTGCACACCTGCAATGGGTTATGGTTGGTGTCTCCTTAAGCCAGCACATCCACTGCCATAACCCAGTAGTCACTGGTTGTTCAGTGCAGTCCACATCAGAGTGCCCCCTTACATTATTTGTCCTCATGACAGTGTCGCTTGCATTAGTTGTCCCCATCAGCGCCCCCCCTTACGTTTGTTATTGTGGACTGCTGTACTGATGGGCATGAGTCATAGCACAAACATGAGATTGGGACCTCTGCTGGAAGAAAATTTTACTGACCGGGCCTCCTTGAATTTTAATTCAATACCTTTGATGTAAACTATAGAATCTATTCCTTGTTTTATCAGCAGTATAAAGTATAATTAAAATCTCAGTTTTTTTTGCATATATCTACTGCTAGCAAGCAGTAGATATATGCAAAAACATACCTCTGTCTCCCCTGCTCGCTCCCATCTGAAGATCTGGAGCTTCTCAAGCAGCCGTGTAGGTGATGGGGTGGGCGCATGCACAGTAGAGATCTTCGGCGAGGAGAAGAGGAGAAACACAGTGTAAGTGAATGCACGCAGGCGGGAGCGTGCACGTCGGACGGACACCGTTGGGACACAGAAGACAAAACAGTCAGCGCTGGAGGGATTGCTGAATTCAAGTGGAAGGAAGAAGATATGCGGATCAAGAGGCATCATTTAAGGTAAGTCCTCAAAGCAGCATGGCGGGGTTAGGTAAAGATTTGTGACTTTAATGTCACTTTAACTCCTAGCAGTGCATGTTGGTTTTGCTTGTGAGGGTTCATACCTATCTGTTTTATTTTGTACATGCTTACAAATAGGTCTGTCCATATTTTCCCATTGTATATTGACATTGCTTGCCTCTAGTTAGCACACAGATAGGATGGTTCAAAATGGAAAAATTAAAATGAGCACAAACATTGAGTTGGTTCCAGATGTGATCAATAAGAATTCTTGTCTTCATAAAATGAAAGGTGAAACCCAATTGTCTTCCATTTCCAACAACTCCAGCTTGTTCTCAAAGTCTTTTCTTCAGCTCAATAGAACCTGGGTAAATAGGGAGTTTTAGATTTTTTTAAATAATTACTGAGATGATATAATTTAAGTATATACTGTATATAAACCCCAAATCTCCTTTTCAGTATGTTTGGCATCATGCCTTACCACATACAATATTCTTAAGCCAAACGTTTTATTGAATTATATAGAGCAGGCCAGTCCTGGGAACAGATCATAATTTGTATGAATTATACACAGCAGACCAATCACTGGAAATTATATTTTGTACCAGTACAAGAGTACAATATGTTGTTCATGTATTTTATTTCTAATAGGGTAAAGTAGAAGCAGAATTCCATCTCGTGACAGAAGAAGAAGCTGAGAAGAACCCAGTAGGGCGTGCTCGGAAAGAACCAGAGCCATTAGAGAAACCAAAGTAAGTGGCTAGCAATTTGTCTAACTTATATGCAACTTGAAGACCAACTCTGCTCAGAACTATGATTTCAGGTTGGTGTGGTTGCTGGTAAGTTGTATCATAGCTGCCTTCTGATTTCTCTCTGAGACTCCACTGATATGAGATGACATACGAGCTGTGACAATTTAATTCCCGGACTGGACTGTAAAAAAAAAAATAAAGTTTACTTATATATACACTAGCAGCTGTTGTCACCTTCAAAGTAGTCCCCTTTTGAAGTGACCCAATTTTTTAGACGACTGTGCTACTGCCATGAACATTCCTTAAAAATTTGTTTTCCGGAACACTGAGCAGTTTCTTTGTTTCGGCACACTGGATTTTCAGAATGTCATCAAATCTGTGTCCTTTTAGGGCATTTTTTAATATTGGAAACAGCCAAAAGTCACAAGGTGCTAAGTCAGAGAAATAAGGTGGTTGGAACAAGTCCCGTAATGGATTTCTGGGCCAGGAACTCGCGAACACTTAACGCATCTTGTGCAGGAGCATTGTTGTGGTGGAGAATCCACTTGTTAGGCCAGAGTTCCATTTTTTTCCTCCAAACAGATTCCTGTAACCATATCAGAATTTTCAAGTAACAATGTTGGTTGAGTTTTTAGTTGCCCACTTCTTGTGTCATCGTGGACATCTTCCCACCTCTCCTTAAACTGCCTTTACCATTCAAAAACACTTGATTTCTTCATGAAATATTCACCATAAGCCTGTAGTAACAGAGCTAAATTTTCCCTCGCACTGTTTCTTCTACTACTCCGTAAGGACTGAGTCAACTGGTCTGCGACCCAGGCGAGTGCAAGTGTGAACATGTCAAAACAAGCTCAAATGCGAATGCCTGTGTGCTACGCTACGGGCATTCCAGGAATTAAATTGTCACACCTCGTATCTTTGTAAATAGTCCCAAACTCTGTGTACTCTGCTCATCTTTCAAATTGGAGATTGGACATGCTAAGCATCTGTGACCTTAAAGGAGAACTATGAGGTGAGTGCTTTTCACTCACTTCATAGTTCTAGCCGACCTGTGACAATGAGACTGTCACAAGTCGGCTCAGTAGATCGAGAAGTGAGTGAACACATACCGGTGTTCGCTCACCTCTCGATCCTGCCACACCTCTCTGCCGTGACAGGGGAGGGGCTGGATTCCCCCCTCCCCGCTCTGATCCTCCAGCGCTGACTGGCGGATCGGACGGGGGAGGGGGCGGGTACAGCTGGGGCTGCCTCTAGATAGGCAGAGCCAGCTGTCACTCACGCAGCTGGGCGGATCCAGACATAATTGTCGGGATTCGCTTCAGCTGCGGCGTCTCAGTATACCGCGAGCAGTAGCTTGCGGTATACTGAGCTTAATGTGACAACAGGGAGCTAGTTTGTGTCCTCCCGTCACCCTAAGGAGAACTATGGGGAAAAGCCTTATCCCCATAGTTCTCCTTTAACTATTCCCCAGTTGAAGAAGACTAGATCACCGCTCAAAATTTCCCCTCCCTCCCAATAAATCATAAACACATTGCATTGACACTTTATTTTAAAGAGTGGGCAGATTTAATTATTGGAGCACTAACTAATTTAAATCTGATTTCTGGGAAAAGTAACAAAACACTAAAAACCCTCCCCTTCCACCACCTTAGAAGTCTTTAAGAAGTTTTTTGACTTACATGCTTCTTTTCTCCAGATATCCATATTTTTCTGCTTTGTGACATCATCACTGGGCTCCAATTGAGTTCCCTCCAGTGGCAGCCTGTGGGAGGGGTAAAACAACCTGTGAAATATGTTGGACAGCCTGTGGAAGGGGTTGGAGTGTTTGCATGGTGTAGGTGGGGTTAGGTTAATGAGGCAATTATATCTGGCCAAATGGCCTTTAAAGGAGCCATTGCTGCAAAAACCTGGGCAATCAGCACTGGGCTGGATCAGAAGTGGAACAGGCATACCACTACTCTTTGCAAGGCAGATCTCTGCTCTGTTGTCCTGCCAGGAGCTGTCAGCATCCTGTTTTGCTAAGCAACAGCCAAAAATAACAGATCTTCCAACAGGATCAACAGGTAACACAACTATATTACAGTTGGACTCAGAAAAACAAAAACGGTTTGGTTCATTTTATTGACAGACTGTAGAATATAACAATTTTTCTATTTTGCTGATAGTTCCTCCTTTATTTATGTTGATGCCAAACCTTGCATACAGCACCACTGCACATCCTCTGCAATCTTCACAGGACCTTTTGGATAATTTTTGATGTGATACACCAAGGAGTTCACTGCTGCTGTAGACAAGTTGTACAAATATCTAAATCCTGGGACCGTCCCTGAAAATCAAAGACCAATTGCTGCAATAGCCAAAGCTTTTCCAAAGCAGCAGTAAATCGAAGGACTGCATGCCGGCAGAAAGAAGACAGTAAGGCAATAAAAAGAAAACTTTTAGTTCATTTAATTTCACAGTGTGGGCCATAACATGACAAATTAGGTTAGCAGTGACACATAAATCGCCGGTCTCAGCAGAGGTAATGAGATGGTCTCAGTCTGGTCAGATCTGCCTCCACTTCATCACCCTGACACCTCAGCCTTGCTATGGATAACCTCCGCTTTAATATGCTCTATGGCTTCTATTTTGTTTATAAATTTAGAATGTGTCCATTCTGTGATAATGGAACCAATAACCTACCGCTGTTCTCATGCACCAGACTTTGTTGGAAATCTTTTATAGTAGTCATATTTTAACATTCTGTGGAGGAGAGTATTGCTTTCTAACCAGCATGTGATATTTAAAGAGGTTTCCAGGAAAAAAGTTAAAGCTGAACGTCAGTTTAACCTTAGTTATTAGCCAATGCACAGCTTCCCCTGCTGAACAGACTGCAGCAAGGCTCATATCTCTGTGTACAAGCAATAGAAGCAGCCTGTTCCCAATATCAGCTATACCACTTTATGGGTGAATGACGACAAGGTCATCGAGCCCCTTTCACTCCAGACTGGCTGTCATCTCCTACCACTTTTAAGTAATTGGACATCTAAGCTGTCACTTACAGCAGCCCTGAGTCACAAATGGCCATTACCTATGTCAGTCCACCTAGTAAGGCCCACCCATCATGATTGACATTTGTGTCCCTTCCAGCCCCTCGCACCAGCAGCCGAAGGTCGGAGATGTGAAGAAACCTAGTCTGATTAGCTCCCTGGAGGTTGTCTGTGGGAATTTGTGCCTATTCAGCCAAAATAGCATTTGTGAGATCATGTACTGATGCTGGCTCACAATTAGCATTTCAATTCATTCCAAAGGTGTTCATTTCTTCAATTTCCTGTTGCTAGGAGCGGTCTTAAGTTCTGGCCGCCATTGTGACCAACTAAAGTCCTCTTTTTCCTTCCCTCTCCCTGCGCTCTGTCAGTAACTAGCAGGGAAAGGGACCTGAGCTCTGGCCAGCATAAAACATCCTGCAGAATGGCTTAAAGGGTCCACCAGCCAGGGTTACAGTTCCTACAGGTGCCTATACACCCTGAAGGACAGTTGAATGTGCACCTGTGATGGCAAAGTGATCTAAAAATAATGAAGAATGTAACATGAGAAGCTGGAAATCTGCACAGGTAGCCAAGAACATCTAAGACTCCCAGGTGGACAGGAACAGTATTATGGCAGAGAGATCTCCATGTTGGAAAACCCAAGATATTTAAAAAACAAGGGGCTGACTCAGCCCACCAGACACCACTACAAACTAAAATATCACTTGTGGATAGAAAGACCCTTTTAAAAAAAGCCTAGAGAATGGATGATATAACCAAAGCCATCGTTGCAAAAGCACTTTGATAAAGCAATCAGGTGCGGGCACTTTATAGTTTTCAGTACGGGGATAAAAGATCTCTGCACAAATTCATCACAACTACACATCAAAGATGATCAAATAACTTAGTCTGTTGTAATTAAATATGTATTTCTCCTATGCAGACACAGATCCACATTACACGGTTCCTCTTATTTAACTGTTTGTTTTATCTGGCCCTCAATGTACTTCATAAAGATTTGATTAAGACGGAATAAAAGCTCACTCCCATGATGGACTACAATTTCAATACAAATTAGTAAACTAAATGTGAGATTGTAGTCTATCACAGGAGTGAGCTTGGAGCGGTGGCTACTTCATAACACACACAGGGACCATGGGGAACAAAAGTAGCCACCCTCCAGAAGGAAGGACAGTGTCAGCACCAATTCAGAGATGATTTGAGGATCTACAGCCGAGTGATACACAAATAAGATACATTTTTATTAGTAGTTAGGGTACTTGAATTGATTTTTAAGGTTTAACTCCTGAGTTTAGTGTCACTTTAACTATGATAATGGCAGAACATGTCTGCTTAAAACTGATGCTTTTAGTCTCCATTGGTGCATGTGTTGGAGGGTGACAATACATGAGAGCAATTGGGAGACAGGCACAGAGTTGAAACCCTGTAACAGAAAGTCCCTGAATAGGAACCTTCTTGGCAATATCACAAGATATTATTTTATTGAAAGTTGTACAATTAAAGAGAAGACATTTGAAATGACTTTGTGTTATCCAATATATGACATTTTAGCGATAAGGTTTATATCTACAAAAGTAGCACTTGGTAGCAGCACCAGAATCCAGTGTGCATGATATCACAGCCTCCTCCTCCCTACACCCTTCGTTGAGTAAACTTCATCAGGAGATCTCTGGCCATATTCAGTCCTAGTGGTCCCTTGTGGGCCCTCCGAGGCTATGATAAGCATGAGATGCAATATTAACGAGAAGGTTGGGTTACAATGTCCAGGAGAATAAAATACTTAAAAAAGAACCAGGACTGTAACATTTAAAATATGGACACATTAAAAGACAAACTAAACAGAAAAGATTCCTCCGGAGAGAAGCCGGTAATTCACACATTGATATCAATAACTGCAACAAAACGAAGCATTCCTCCGGAAATTTCATTTATGATCACAGGGGAAGAAGCGGTAATTAAGCAGAGCATGTTATTTCCTTGCTGCAGATTAATCAGACAGAACAAGCAGCCACATTTTCATTGCGAGTTGCTGATTTATTCACGGGGCTTTATACACTTTGGAGTCTGCTGCTCATTTGTTATTTGGTTATGAAATGTCGGTCGTTTCTCGTTACATTTAGAAGAATATTCACATAGGAGCTATCATTAAAATTCATACTTCTCATAAATTCATAAAGATCATGTCACTATTACCAAATCACGTCATTAATTTGAGTAGCTCTTTCTCGTGCTGACTGAAAAATAAAAACAAAAATACTCTATGGAGCTCCACTCATGTGACCTAAAGCCAAGGCGTAGGATCACATGGTCTCTGGCTATCAGGATCACTGTGGTCGTTTTATATCATTAAAGCCACCCTGTTTAAGAACATATAGTAAAGATACCCTGTGAAGGAAGGTTAATGCTGAATATCCCAGCAGGTGAAAATCTCCATTCTCTGTTAGAGCTTCAGGCGCTGCTTCTATCCGGCACTTCAGTTGTGTTGGATAGTGTGTCCCCCTCTGGCCACTTGGCTCCCGTAGGACACTGTTATGACATAGGAGACGGCAGGAGGAGCCACAGTGTTCAGTGGCGTACAGGTTATCGAGACGTATTTTGCAAGAGAGCAAAGATTTTAAACACCACCTACTGGTAAGGAAAGTATCATAGCGTATGCAAAACCAAATTTGGATAGAATGTTGTAGGCTTAGAACCTCTGTCAGGTTTTTTATTGCAATCTGTGTTCCCGCTGGCGAGATTCACCCACCCTATTGGTCCTGCTGATGGCCATTGTTACCAGTACACGAAGTGATGGCAAAGCTAACATTTTTGAACTGTTACAGGATAGAGTGGGAAACTTCCAATGGGGCCATGTGTCTTTGGAACCACAGTCTTAGAGGGGATATCTCTTCAATTTGAAGAGGTCTCCTATTGCTTCCTGTTGTTACAGGAATAGAGGGGAAAACATCCAATGGAGTTACCTGTCTTTGGGACAACTGTCTTAGAGGGGATATCTCCTCAATATGAATAAGTCTCCTCTTGCTTCCTGTTGTGTCTCTGATTACAGAAATTGAAAGGAAATCCCCCCAATAAAACACACAAAAATCCCTTCTTTACTATAAATGTAAAACATTTTTTAAACTTATTTTTAGCATTAAAATATACCTCCAGGCAAGTATTGAAGGGTTGAGGCCTTTGTCTGGTTTATATTAGACTTCTTTTCCTTCCAAATGGATATTTGTATGAGTTTAGTAAAATTCGGACATTCGGATGCATACAAATTTCTGAACTCGAACGTGTCCAAATCCAAAGGAAAATTCGTATCCATCTGAATTTTGTTCAACGCAAAACTAAATTGGACATGTGGCTGTTCTCCAGCCAATCAGATTCCTTTTTTGCTGTTGTGGGTTGTGTTACAAGCACGGTCATGTGACTTCATGTTTTGGAGTAGAGCGAGTCGATAAAAACAGTAGGAGAGCACATGGTGTCAGAACTGAAATGACCAAAAAAAAAACCAAAAATAATTAAGTTCATTTATAATTAAAGAACCCCATCCGAAAAGATCCACAAAGAAAATTTGGATCGTGCTGAAAAAAAAATTTGGACAAATCCGAACTAAAGGGAATTTCGGATCCGAAAAACAAAAGAAATAAAAATCCGAATCGATCCAAAATGAAACAAATTTTTTGTGGGGTTACATGTTTAATTTGTATTGCTGCCAGTGCTCTCTTCCAGTTTCCATGTCATGGTGGAATCTCTCTAACAGTGACAGACAGAAACAAATAAAAAGTTTATATTTGGTTAGTAGAATGGTGAATAGGTAAAACCTCTAATCATGGGTTATTATTATTACAGGTATTTATATAGAGCTGACAATTTACACAGAGCAGTATACAGTGCACATTCACATTAGTCCATGCCCTGAAGGAGCTTACAATCTAAGGTCCCGATCTCACATACAGGGCCAATTTAGAGAGGAGCCAATTAACCTACCAACATGTCTTTGGAGTGTGGGAGGAAACCTACAAAATCACAGAAAGAACATGCAAACTCCATGCAGATAGTGTTCTGACCAGGATTTGGACTTCAACCCCGAGTGCTGCAAGGCAGAAGTGTTAACCGCTACACCACTGTGCTCCCTGAAGAAATGTCTCCTTTCTTCCAGTTCTGGTGACACACTGTATGTCAAGACGTAACAGACAGGGCCAGATTGCCCATTAGGCACAGTAGGCTTATGTCTATAGGCTCTAGAGCCAAGGAGACAACTTTTTTCTAGATAGTTATCAGCCGTGCATTTTATTTATTTATTGCCATCATCAGGTTAACGACAGCCATCTCCAATAATCTTATATATTCAAAGCCAGGTTAGTACCAGTAAAACTGGTGATTTGAGCAGTGGGTTGTTGTTTTGGATGCCAATTTATTGTATGGCTACAGGCTGGTCACAGGGTGTTGCTGGGACACTGATAGAGGTTCTAATCCTTCCCAACTCTAATTAAAGCTAAAAACTAGAAATGTTTAGACCGGAGTTGGGCTATGAGTAAAGGTGATGAATGAAAAGAAAACAACATGCTTTGTATGGAACGTGCTCCTCAGGAATCCGTATTGTGTGAAGGTCTGGACTAAGCCAGCGCTCCATTCTGTGTCTGCAGGGAAAGCACTGTGCATTCTAGTTTATATTTTATAAAGGTAATTTCCTCTTTCCATTCATAGGTAATGCTCTGAGCAGGGAATACAGAACACAGGAGATTGAAGCCCAGATACAAAACAGTTTTCCATTACTGTGCAATGGAGAACTGTGATGCTCAAATCTCACCTCTGTATCTGCTGCTGAAAAGAACAATTGGCACTTTTCTCAAAAAGGGAACATAATAAAATTGTTATATAACGTGTACACATTGGACATTCATCATAGCAAACAGGTCTCTACAACCCCCATACACCTCTCTCCATGCCTGCTCTTTCAGTGCAATCTTGGGGGGAGGGGGGGGTGTTAGGACATCAGAAAGTCGGGTCCTATGCTGTGTATCAGGAACTCTGACAGCAGCTTCTTTATGAATGAAACCTGCAAACAGTGATGTGTAATGTATGACCAGATCAGATACAGGATAACATAATAGTGACAAAACTCTGCTTTTTTTTGTCTTTCGACTGCCCAGACATTTTATTTATAAATACATTGTAACAATCTATGTGCAGATGAAAAGCCTTATCATTTGATTTGCACATAATGTCAATTCCAGCAAATAATCTTCATGTTTGGAAGTAAATAGGGCTCGACCAGCCTTCATCATTGATTTGCACCACATCCCTATCCGGTATACAAGAACAATCACAAAATAGACCATGGGACTTGCTACTCGAGTGGATTCACAATATCTTGTTTTCTTATATAATACATTAATTTAATGATACTAAAAATGGTAAATGTAATATAACCCCTTATTATTTCTAATTAACCCCCTCCTTCTCCTTTTCTGTCATTGAGCCTATGTAAACTTTTTTTTTCTTTTTGTTTCATTTTGCTTTGCTCTTTCTCACAGCACAAAATACACAGAATGTTTCAAAAGCATTTATTTCATGTGTCAATATCTCCCCAGTGCTCTGTGCTTGCTTGCCAGAAACATTGTTTTAGTGCTTTTTTTAACATGATGAATTTCTATTTAGTGTTTGTATTTTAGCAAGTGGCTGCTCAGTTGTAGTCTGTCTTACTATAGTCTATCAGATAAAAATATGATCATCAAAATTTTAAACGATATATAATAGCAATCTTGAAGATCTCATCATGCATCAACTCATATGCTTCACATTGATGTATTTTCAAAAGTCAATCTTTTTACACCTGCAGCTTTTATTAAAATAATTCCTGGTGGTCCTGCCATGATCATCTAGGCACATCCTGTTATAGGGTGACAAGGTTCTGTCTCTTCTTGCCAATTGTTCTCTTAGGTTGTCACTGTGTCACATGCACTTTGAGAGGAGGCTATCAGTGGCCATGTAGTGGACATGCAGTGATTACCCTTTGCGATCATCCCGGGTTGAAGAGTTATGTCGAATAGCATACGAGTGTCGCTGTCAGCTGTCATTCCTTTGTATAGCGCTTCCCACTGTCCACATGAGTCTTACGGAGCAATTGGTGAGACTGCCCTAATTTACAAATGTAAATGAGGCCTAAATCTCATCCACTAAGGCTTTACATCTACTTTTAATGAAAACCTGGCTCTGTTTTTTCTATGCCTGATAAGCCAAGCCCACTTGAAATAGGCCACTTCTACAGTTCTTTCTGCCAAGATAAAGAACTGGAGTGGGAGAGCAGGAAATTACATGTTACTGATATGCAATGTAGGGCCCGATCACATATACCCGATGACGTAATATAACGGTAAAACCTTTTCTTTTTTTTCTTCCAGCCGCCCAGACACTTCATTCTCCTGGTTCATGAATCCCTTCAAGTGCTTCTTTTATCTCATCTGGAGGAATTATAAGAAGTACATCATCATTGCCCTGATTCTGCTGATTCTTACCCTGTTTATTGCACTCTTTGTGTACACACTGCCTGGTGCCATCAGCCACAGAATCATGAATGGATAAGAAGTCGGACCTGATTTGTTTCATGTTATGGTTGAGCTTACAGTAGAAGACCTGATACCGATAACTCTACTGATACCAGAAACCTGTTTCACGCTCTACGGACGATTACGATAAATTGTCTTTATTTTCCTGATTGAATAAAATATACTACATATGTTATAAAAGCTAAAACAATTTATTCAGACTTTGTGACTGTTTTATTTAACTCCGGGCACAAGAAAGAAACTGCCCCTGCAGTGGAGCTCCCCATGTTGCAAGGGTTAACTGTTTGTAAGGTCTAGGGGTAGAGGAAAAAGGAATACTTACCTTATTCCTCTCTCTCCTGCAGAGGCCTTCCATCTGTGCAACCACAGGCTGTCTCCGAAAGGCCCTTCTCTAGGCACAAGCTTAGTTTCTCAAATACAATACAGTATTAACAGCACTGCATTGTATGTGATAGCGCAGAGGGGCTGCCCACAGCCCAGAGCATAAGGGGGAAGGAGGAGAGCACTGGAGAGAGGAATAAAACCCTTGGAATTTTGGAGGTCCTGATTCTTCTATATAGATCTTTAGTTATCACTAGAGAGATCCCGAGCAGAAGGAAGGAGGTCCTGATTCCTCTATATAGATCTTTAGTTATCACTAGAGGGCAGTGGCGTAACCAGAGTTATGGGCGCCCGGGGCAGAAATTTTTTTTGCCCCCCCCCCCATATTATATTATATAAACATCCACTGGAACTGTACCCCCCACCCCCACACATATATATCAGCTAAGGAACTACAAGTCCAAGTATGCCATCATGAATTGTTTCTGATGACATTTTTGTGAAATGTGAAATCAATAAAGAAATATTTAATTTTAGTATGACAAACACAGAGACCCCCCACATGTAGCACACAGAGACCTCCTTCCTCCAGCAGGAGGAAGGAGGTCCTGATTCTTCTTTATAGATCTTTAGTTAGCACTAGAGGGATCCAGAGCAGAAGGAAGGAGGTCCTGATTCCTCTATATAGATCTTTAGTTATCACTAGAGGGATCCCCAGCAGGAGGAAGGAGGTCATGATTCTTCTATATAGATCTTTACTATCAATAGAGGCAGGGCTGGTGCTAGACTATTTTGCGCCCTAGGCAAGATCAGCACCCCCCAACGCCCCTCCCGTGGCACAACACTCAATTGAGTTTTTCGTTACTCCAGTCAAAATCAATCATTGACTAATAGAAAGTCAAAGGAAGGATCTTTTGTACAAAAAGTTTGTTCGGAAATCTACGAGTGTATGTCCAGCTCTCCAAATGCGTCTTCTCGCAATGCTCAGAATTAGACATATCGAAGCAAGTACTGAAAAACCCTTTGAGGGTAAACTTTTGTGTGACTCGAACTTTACTTTAATAAAAGTGGGCAAAGAAAACCCTTAAAAAACATTATGTGAGTGGATGCGTGCACTCACTCTTAGGGGTCTATTCACGAACCTGCCGAGGGCAGCCGAGTGAATGACCAATCTGAAGTGAAGTGAGCCGAACAGTGTTCGGCTATTCACTTCAGGCTGGTACGGCTAATTTCAGCTGTACATCGGCTGAAATCAGCCGTACATCGGCTTGCTTCGCGTGGCTTCGGGTCGGCCGAACATGCTCAGCATGTTCGGCCGACCCGAAGTGCAGAAGGAGTTCGACTCAGCCGATCCAACATCTGGATCGGCTGAGCCGAACCCCCGGCAGGCTTCTCACTGCTGTTCGGGCTATTCTTAAAGATCCCGAACAGCAGGGAGTGAATAGCCGAATGCCGCTGAGCGGCATTCGGCTCGGCTGTTCTGCTCGGTCCTTCAGAGCGCTTTGGGGCAGAGGCCCCAGGATTTAAAGCTCAGCAATACGTAGGAAAGTTAATGAGTTGTCATCCGCACTTCCTGTGACCTGACCTGTGCTTCTGTTATCCTGTGTTTTTGTTAAATAAATTCTTTATACAGCATAACTAATATGGCAATTTTACATGGTACATCAAGCAAGCTATTGTACAATGTGCTTGAGATACATAATTTGTAACAATCAAAATTACAATAGAAGTCTGAAAGTAAAAAACCATAACAGGTTAGAACAAGCATGGGATGGGAGTGGAGTGAAAATTGAAAGAGAAGGCCAAGCCCCATCTATATCGGAATTCAGATCCTCCAAACCCGGGTAAGGGTATGCTGCCGGAAGTGTCTTGGGGGATTGCAGGCTTAGCTGGGTATTGACTCTTAGGCCAGGAGGGCAGTCATGTAGGGTATATATGTTTTGGAAGGGAGTAGAGTAAATGGACATAAAAAGAGATATGGGTACTATAGTAAGTAGGTGAGCAGGTATGACAAAGCGGGTGGGTATTTGACAGCGGACATTATCTATTACAATTCTTTAGCTCTGACATATTCTACAGTTCTGCAGAGAGAACACTGAGGCCTCTACACCAGTCTCTGGACCAGAGGAGCTTACACTCTAATTGTACACTCAGTTTGTGATCATTTCTATGAATAAATATCTCTCCCCAAAATAGCTTTTACATTAGACATAAATGAATATATGTGACAAAATGGCCCCTGCAAAGATGAAGAGCGCAGTAGTCATGTAAGATTGAAATTTGGACGAATATCGGCATATTCAGAACTTCAGATGCATCCGAATTTCTAAATGGAAAAAATAAGAAATGAAACCAAACTGTTTTCAACAAAATATTCAGATGTGTGAATATTTTTTGTTTATTTCAAGCATAGCTAATGGTAAATAAAGGTCACTTCCATAGAGAACAAAAGCACTTCACTAGAGCAATAATCGTGTTCTTTATTCAGAGTGTGCAGAAACTATTATAGCGAGCGAAGAACTAAAATAAATAACTAAAATAAAAAAACCAAAATAAAGAACTTAATAAAAATGCAGCCCAACAAGATATGGGAGAGCAAATGCTGGTTTCACACGATTACCATCATATAAAATATAAATACATTCAATACAATTTATGCTGCTCATTCAACTATGCCTAAGGGCTTTCCTCGAACCATTACCACAAGGTTGAAAGAACACAATACGATATAATATCTAAAATGTTTTTGTGTTTTCGTAGCAATAACAGTTCTCTTTAATGTAAACAACTGAACTCGATTATCTGGAGGTGTCCACATACTTTAGGTTGTATAAGTGGGTGTGATGGTCAGCTTTTGGCCTGCCATATTGTATACGCTATCAAAAACTCAAAAAAAAATGTTTTGGCTTCCACTCTACTTTAAAGTGACACTAAACTCAGGTTAAATCTTAAAAATGCATTCAAGTACCTTAACTATTAACAGAAATGTATCTTATTTGTGTATCACTCGGCTGTAGATCCTCATCTCTGAATTGGTGCTTACACTGTCCTTCCTTCTGGAGGGTGACTACTTTTTTTCCCCATGGTCCCTGTGTGTGTTGTAAAGTAGTCACCGCTCCAAGCTCACTCCTGTGATGGACTACAATCTCATATTTAGTTTACTAATTTGTATTGAAATTGTAGTCCATCATGGGAGTGAGCTTTTATTCCCACTTTACAACACACATGGGGAAAAAAAGTAGTCACCCTCCAGAAGGAAGGACAGTGTAAGCACTGTCTGAGTTTAGTGTCACTTTACAGACCAGTACAGGTGAACATAGGAGACGTATTGAGGATAAAAGTGAAGACCATAGTGCCCTGAGACATTTTAAACACATTCATATTAGTAGTAGTGACAGAATGAAAGCCTATGGAAATACAAGGTACGCCGCACACACTTTGAAACATTTAAAAAACTTACAGGGTTATTCACTAAAGGGTGAAGGGTTTGGAGAAGGCAGGAGAAGGGAACAATCTAGGACAACATAGCTGATTTGGAAACATTCTCCAATTCAGCTCACTTTCCAGTTCAACGATGTTGTCCTAGATTGTTCACTTCTCCTGCTTTCTCCAAACCCTTCACTCTTTTGTGAATAACCCTGTATGTTATTGGGTGAAATATTGGATTTCTTAATCTAGAAATACTGACATCTAGTGGGCTCATGAGGAACTCATTTACAAAAACCTATAATGTAATATAGGACATGAGGATTGTTCAGAATTGATCAAATAAACATCTGTCGTTAGAATTATTCTGTTTAAACTTTTAAAGTGATTTAGTTTCCTCTCCTTTAAATAAAAATGAATCTCTTTTGTATTGTATTTTTATCATAATCATAATTCAAAAATGATATGTATGCTTCTAGATGTTTATCATTCCTTATTTGAAATGGGATCATTTAAACTTTCACTTATCTAAGCTGTATCAAATCTGGCCTATTCCTACCATTCTGATCATTCATCTTGAAAGTAATGATGTTGTAGATCAAGTCAAAACCTTGGATCTACTGTTTGCAATTTAACATAGCTTTAAAATATTTTTACGCAATACCACAATTGTTTTTTTTTCCTGTAATTGTTCCCTGAACTCTATTGGTTGTCACTTCTGAATTTTAAACCATTTTGAAAAGAAAACAGAACTTGTATAAATAGATCATTGGAGAAGCTTATGTCTCCCATGGATGGCTTCTTATTTTATCGAGGCTTGAAGGGCTCTAGTTGCTTTATATAGAGAGGAGGGTGTACACCTTTCCGACAGTTAGATAGAGTTAGATATATTCAATTTAGGATTACAGTCATGTATTGAATTAGCTATGGTTAGGGGTGAGGCCAAGCTTGTTATCTAACAACCCCAGCTGGTGGAGGACTAAGTTGTGTTTTATGAGATTTCAAGTGATTGTTGCTTGAGCCCTGATAAATAAGCAGTTGTTAATGTAAATGGTGGGTAATTCAGTTAATAAAGTTTGACCATGAAAAAATTAAAAGTGTACTGTTCATTCCTATACCTGGCAGTGGTAGTGTGTCATTCCTTCAATGTTACGTACGTTTATACTATTGCGTTTTTTGTGCCACCTGCTATCCCATGTCAGGATTCAGCACATCTGAAGGAAAAAAGTCACTCCTTTGAAGACAGTCAAGTACGCATCCTAGAAGGGGAGGAGGACTGTTTTAAAAGAAGTGTGAAAGAGGTAATTTATGTAAAGATGGAGAAGCCAAGCTTGAACAGAGGCGGAGGGGGGAGACAGCTATTGTCTGCCACATACAATGCCTTTTTAACACCTCTTTCTGGGTGGGTTAATACCACATGCTAGCTCCAATTATGCAATGCAATCAACACCTTACCTCCATGAGGTCACTGACCCCATGCCGCTTATGTTTAATAGATTATGCTGATTGGAGCAATGTTCACCATTTATTCCCAGAGAAGTTTTGTACAAGTCATTCTGAATTGAGAAAGCTGGTCGGATGACTAACAAAAATACAGCAAGTCCAGTTGCCTTGATTTATTCTAGGATATACAGAGATACTGTGACCTGGATGAATCAGAACCTTCACAGACATACCAGCATACAAGGGGGAACATAGGCAGCCCTACTAATATGATCATCATGTAGTCTTTTCAGCCTGTCCTTTGTTTTATCCGTATTTCCTTTCCATCCCCCCCCAATGTAAGATTGAAATTTGGACGAATATCGGCATATTCAGAACTTCAGATGCATCCGAATTTCTAAATGGAAAAAATAAGAAATGAAACCAAACTGTTTTCAACAAAATATTCAGATGTGTGAATATTTTTTGTTTATTTCAAGCATAGCTAATGGTAAATAAAGGTCACTTCCATAGAGAACAAAAGCACTTCACTAGAGCAATAATCGTGTTCTTTATTCAGAGTGTGCAGAAACTATTATAGCGAGCGAAGAACTAAAATAAATAACTAAAATAAAAAAACCAAAATAAAGAACTTAATAAAAATGCAGCCCAACAAGATATGGGAGAGCAAATGCTGGTTTCACACGATTACCATCATATAAAATATAAATACATTCAATACAATTTATGCTGCTCATTCAACTATGCCTAAGGGCTTTCCTCGAACCATTACCACAAGGTTGAAAGAACACAATACGATATAATATCTAAAATGTTTTTGTGTTTTCGTAGCAATAACAGTTCTCTTTAATGTAAACAACTGAACTCGATTATCTGGAGGTGTCCACATACTTTAGGTTGTATAAGTGGGTGTGATGGTCAGCTTTTGGCCTGCCATATTGTATACGCTATCAAAAACTCAAAAAAAAATGTTTTGGCTTCCACTCTACTTTAAAGTGACACTAAACTCAGGTTAAATCTTAAAAATGCATTCAAGTACCTTAACTATTAACAGAAATGTATCTTATTTGTGTATCACTCGGCTGTAGATCCTCCAAATCATCTCTGAATTGGTGCTGACACTGTCCTTCCTTCCGGAGGGCGGCTACTTTTGTTTCCCATGGTCCCTGTGTGTGTTGTAAAGTAGTCACCGCTCCAAGCTCACTCCTGTGATGGACTACAATCTCATATTTAGTTTACTAATTTGTATTGAAATTGTAGTCCATCATGGGAGTGAGCTTTTATTCCCACTTTACAACACACATGGGGAAAAAAAGTAGTCACCCTCCAGAAGGAAGGACAGTGTAAGCACTGTCTGAGTTTAGTGTCACTTTACAGACCAGTACAGGTGAACATAGGAGACGTATTGAGGATAAAAGTGAAGACCATAGTGCCCTGAGACATTTTAAACACATTCATATTAGTAGTAGTGACAGAATGAAAGCCTATGGAAATACAAGGTACGCCGCACACACTTTGAAACATTTAAAAAACTTACAGGGTTATTCACTAAAGGGTGAAGGGTTTGGAGAAGGCAGGAGAAGGGAACAATCTAGGACAACATAGCTGATTTGGAAACATTCTCCAATTCAGCTCACTTTCCAGTTCAACGATGTTGTCCTAGATTGTTCACTTCTCCTGCTTTCTCCAAACCCTTCACTCTTTTGTGAATAACCCTGTATGTTATTGGGTGAAATATTGGATTTCTTAATCTAGAAATACTGACATCTAGTGGGCTCATGAGGAACTCATTTACAAAAACCTATAATGTAATATAGGACATGAGGATTGTTCAGAATTGATCAAATAAACATCTGTCGTTAGAATTATTCTGTTTAAACTTTTAAAGTGATTTAGTTTCCTCTCCTTTAAATAAAAATGAATCTCTTTTGTATTGTATTTTTATCATAATCATAATTCAAAAATGATATGTATGCTTCTAGATGTTTATCATTCCTTATTTGAAATGGGATCATTTAAACTTTCACTTATCTAAGCTGTATCAAATCTGGCCTATTCCTACCATTCTGATCATTCATCTTGAAAGTAATGATGTTGTAGATCAAGTCAAAACCTTGGATCTACTGTTTGCAATTTAACATAGCTTTAAAATATTTTTACGCAATACCACAATTGTTTTTTTTTCCTGTAATTGTTCCCTGAACTCTATTGGTTGTCACTTCTGAATTTTAAACCATTTTGAAAAGAAAACAGAACTTGTATAAATAGATCATTGGAGAAGCTTATGTCTCCCATGGATGGCTTCTTATTTTATCGAGGCTTGAAGGGCTCTAGTTGCTTTATATAGAGAGGAGGGTGTACACCTTTCCGACAGTTAGATAGAGTTAGATATATTCAATTTAGGATTACAGTCATGTATTGAATTAGCTATGGTTAGGGGTGAGGCCAAGCTTGTTATCTAACAACCCCAGCTGGTGGAGGACTAAGTTGTGTTTTATGAGATTTCAAGTGATTGTTGCTTGAGCCCTGATAAATAAGCAGTTGTTAATGTAAATGGTGGGTAATTCAGTTAATAAAGTTTGACCATGAAAAAATTAAAAGTGTACTGTTCATTCCTATACCTGGCAGTGGTAGTGTGTCATTCCTTCAATGTTACGTACGTTTATACTATTGCGTTTTTTGTGCCACCTGCTATCCCATGTCAGGATTCAGCACATCTGAAGGAAAAAAGTCACTCCTTTGAAGACAGTCAAGTACGCATCCTAGAAGGGGAGGAGGACTGTTTTAAAAGAAGTGTGAAAGAGGTAATTTATGTAAAGATGGAGAAGCCAAGCTTGAACAGAGGCGGAGGGGGGAGACAGCTATTGTCTGCCACATACAATGCCTTTTTAACACCTCTTTCTGGGTGGGTTAATACCACATGCTAGCTCCAATTATGCAATGCAATCAACACCTTACCTCCATGAGGTCACTGACCCCATGCCGCTTATGTTTAATAGATTATGCTGATTGGAGCAATGTTCACCATTTATTCCCAGAGAAGTTTTGTACAAGTCATTCTGAATTGAGAAAGCTGGTCGGATGACTAACAAAAATACAGCAAGTCCAGTTGCCTTGATTTATTCTAGGATATACAGAGATACTGTGACCTGGATGAATCAGAACCTTCACAGACATACCAGCATACAAGGGGGAACATAGGCAGCCCTACTAATATGATCATCATGTAGTCT
>NW_017306834.1:614982-616093 GCF_000935625.1 Nanorana parkeri
TTCCCCCCCCCCCCCCCCTCTTCCCACCATTCTTTCTTTCTATTCTTCCATTCATTTTCTTCCTTCACTCTTTCTCTTTTCTTCCTTTGTTTTTCCCTTACCTTCTTACCTCTTCCTTCCTCCTTTCTTCCCATTTCCATTTCTTACTTCTCTCTCTGTCTTTCTTCCTCCCTTTCTCTTCCTTCCTCCCCTCTCTCCTTCCTTCCTCCTCCCTCTCTCTCCCTTCCCTCTCTCCTTCCTTCTTTCCCACCTTCCTCCATCTCTTTTTCCTTCTCTCTTCCATTACTTCTTCCTCTCTTTCTCCCTTTTTTTCCCACCTTCCTCCCTCTCTTCTTCCTTTTTTTTCCATCCCTCTCTCTTCTTTCCCACCTTCCTCCCTCCCTCTCTCTTCCTTCCTTCCCTCACACCTTTCTTTTTCCCCTCTCTCTCTCTATTCTTTCCCACCTTCATTCCTCCATCTCTCTTCCTTTCTTTGCTCCTCTACTATCCTCCCTCTCTCTTCCTTCACATGGTCCCTTCTTCTTCCTCTCTCCCTCCCTTTTTTCCCACCTTCCTCCCTCTTTTTTTCCTTCCTTCATGTCTATCTTCCCTCTCTCGCCTTCTTTCCTCCCCACCTTCTTCCCTCTCTCTTCCTTCCTCCTCTCCTTCCTTCTTTCTTTGGCTACTTCCTTTCTTTCTTCCCCCTCTCTCATTCCTTCATCCCCACCTTCCTCCCTCTCTCTTCCTTCCTCCTCTTTTGTTCCTTCCTTTCTTTCTTCCCTCTATCTCCTTCCTTTTTCCCCACCTTCGTCCATCTCTTTTCCTTCCTCCTCTCTCTTTCTTCCGTCATGTCTTTCTTACCTCTCTCTCCTTCCTTCTTCACCTCCTTCTTCCCTCTCGCTTCATTCCTCCTCTCTCTCTTTCCTTATTCTCTCTCCTTCCTTACTCTTCTTCTTTCTTCTTCCATCCTTCCCTCCCTTCCTTCCTCTTCTTTTTTTCCTCATCATCATGGCACACATTCTCGTTTCTATGTACATATGGACCTACTTTTAAAATAGTAAATGTTACCTACAGTAGATCTGTCGTGTAATGAAAATTGTCCAGCTCAGGATTTTGTGGTCCTCAGGTGATA
>NW_017306834.1:616163-618196 GCF_000935625.1 Nanorana parkeri
TGCAATCAGCCAGCCTGTAGATATGACAGATGTTTGTGTGAACAGAGCATGTCAGTGAGGTGTCAGCTCCAAGCAGCGGGCATCAGTCTCCCCATAGCTATTACTCTTCCTGCTCTTCCACCCTGTCACTGGTATGTCAAATCCTCTGACACCTCCATACATCTGCCTGACAACTCTGTGGACCTGTAACTCTCCTGTTTAATAATATTAAACTGAGAGCAGCATAAGGCAATGAAGGGATATGTCTTAAATGATCTTCCTTTGCTTGCTACAACAGATTTCTAATGTAACCCTTGCTTGCCATGGTGGCATTTTAAATCGAGACATAGAACCAGCATGGCTGCCATGTTCCTGCAGTAGGCTAACCTGCCCCCCAAAAAAGGCAGGATTGCTCATCAGCTAAACTGGTCCTATCATTAAGCTGAAGACAAGTCACCAGCGCCCATTGAAGGGGAAATTACCAGTTTGGATTTATTCATAATGTGCCACGTCAGTTATCAAGCGAACATTTTGGGGTCTCACAGCCACAGGGTCCCTTTGTCAGGGCAACAGACTGCCTAATCTGACATTTTTGCTTTGCTATAACCAGGCCACACCCAGGCTATGAAATGTGTAGGAAATGTTAGTCCATATGCCTGTAATGGAGGGTCAGAAAGAATTGATGGGCAAAAAGAATCCCATGCAGACACATAATGGATTGTAATGAGACCAAAATTAAATAACATTGTTACCCGCTGTTCAAAAAGTATAATTAAGTATGTGGACTAGGATACATTTATTTCATGTTAAGTACATGCGTGCCAAGTAATGTGTAAATGTAGCACTTCCAGAAGGATGGAGCCATCTTTGTCCAGACATCATCCACAGCCAGCATCTTCTTCCAGAACTGAAATGCTGGCTCAGAGATGCCACAATAATATAAATCCTGGTACCTGTGCAGTCCTCGTACTGTATGTGTTCACAAATGTCTGACAAAGAAAAGTCCCTGCTGCAGCTTCTCAGCTTGTGATTTGATACAAGCTTGCTTCCTAAATACCTGCACCCCACACATCTTATACGCTTACCCAAGCGGCGCTGATGAGTATAGGAACCCTGGACTAAAAGGCTTCCTCTCACCCTAAAATTCCACCATATCTGAGGTCTGGCAAGTGGGTTTCAGGCAGGAATGAAGGGGTCTGTTCCGGGGAAAGGGGCTTGGAAGGGTGTGGTCTGTACTGAGGGGGTGGTCCAATACTGGGGTGTCTGTAATATGAAGGTAGGCTGAGGGGGTCTGTACTGCAGGGGATTTGAGCTTGGGGGAATAAGTACTGGCAGGAGTGGGTAATATTTGGTTGTATTCTGTACAATGACCTGTGCGTTACTTACTCCTGACCCCGACACTGCATTTCATACCCCTGATACCTACAATCCTGACCTCTTTACTCTGTACGATACGCACTACTGTCACCCGCCATTTGTGCGTTACACGCTCATCGCTCCTGCACTCTGTGTGTTGCACACTCCTGATGCCTGTTATCTGTGCTTTACGCGCTCCTGACCCCTACACTTTGTTCATTATATACTCCTGACCCCTACATTCTGTTCATTATATACTCCTGAGCCTTGCACTCTCTACAGCACCCTACAGTGAGAACAGCGGGTACAGCGTTTTCTGTCCACCCAGAACACCGCTGCGGCTCCCGGACCCCGCCAATCCAAGCGTATTTTATGCTGTATGCAAACGCGTTGTATTTGCTCATGAATACGCCTGTGTACTTAAGCCCTAATAGTTGAATTATAATGGGAATTATGTGCCATCATTTAATCCCACTATGTTTCCATGACAATCACCAGCGGCAAATGACTCTGCTCTGTCCCGCCCGAGTGACATACATTCCATTACTCAGAACTCTCAGTAGGGACTCTGATTAGCTTCTGACTCCCCTTACACACACTTAATACCAGCTGAGCTGAGCTCCGTGTGAAATTAAAACGACTGTTAAATACTGATGATTTTAATGTCACTTCTATCGGCAGGCGTCATCATAGAAAAA
>NW_017306834.1:618243-626784 GCF_000935625.1 Nanorana parkeri
GCAAACTGTTGGCGCTATATACATTCTGTATAATAATAATAATAATACAAAAATATATATATATTGGAGTTAAATTTAGCTGATTAATGGAGCACAGAGGTATTGTATAAATCAAATTAAAGATAAAACCTGACTAAGTAATTTGCTAATGCATCATAAACAATTGCCATTTTTTAAATATAAACTACACTATATGGACAAAAGTATATGGATACCCCTCCCTAATGCTACAGCATACAAAGACTTGTTAGACAATTGTGGCCTTCCAATCTTGGGGTAGGCCCTTTTCTGGGGAAGGCCCTTTTATGTTTCAGCATGACTGGGCCCCTGTGCACAAATTCAACTCCATAAAGACATAGTTTGATAAAGTTTGGTGTGGAGGAACTTGAATGGCCTGCACAGAACCCTGACCTCAACCCTACTGAACACTTATAGGATGAGCGGGAACGCTGGTTGCAAGTCAGGTCTTCTTATTCTAACCATCCTGATCAGTACTTGACCTAACAAAAACTCTTGAATGGGCACGAATTACCCCAGACACACTCCTAATTGGCCATTGAAATGGGATGCCCAACAAGCTCATATAGGTGTGATGATCAGAAGCACACGCATTTTTGGCAACATAGTGTTCTTGTTTTATCCTTTTTCCTCATTTGTTGCATCTCAGTGCTTCTTTGCAGCCTCTTGCTGTCTACATTTCTTAGGACTTGCTTCCTGATGGTGACAACAGTAGACCATACCTGTATAATGTGTGATGAACTTGCCAATTATGGTCTCTATCAGAAGTGCCAGTGTGACTAGGGATCATCTTGTCTCTCCCAGAGATTTAGACTTCACCCCCCTTTGAAAAAAAAAATGCAGGTGCCCCACTATGACTTTGTTGCTGATACTCCTTTCTTTCCAGTCATTAGGGGTCTTCATAGGTCTCATGTCTGTACTGCAGACATATGAGTCATTAAATCCTCCTCATTTGGCTCATGGTCACTGGGCATGGGAGTTTTTTTTAATCTCCTCCATTCCATCATCTGAAACTTGCTTTACCAAGAGAATTAGACCAGACATCCGCCAGACCAGCAGATAAGTGCCAGCTGGGCCAGGGAAGTCCTGTGACGTCATGACTCGCTCCGCCCCTTTGTTCACATTCGGGAGCAGAGCTGTCAGCCTGTCATTTTGTGGCTGGTGCCATCTGAAGCCTTGTACCTCTGCTGCTTTATCTCCCTGCCATCTTCCTTGTATGTAGGTGGACAACTGAGCCCAGACCCGCCTGTCTACCTGTTATTCTGGGGGGAGAGACTATAGTACTAGCTTCCAGCTTGCATTATTGTGAATGACGGTGACCTGGAGAAGAGCACCCTCATCCACAAAAACATAAGCCATCAGCTACAGTACTACTCTAGTCTCGCTCCCAGAATAGCAGGCATGTAAATCTGGGCTTAGTTATCTGAGAGAGACTAGAATATTAGTTCCTGGTTTGTATTGTTGTGAATTGCCACATGCTAAAGACAAGTGCCAACATTCACAACAACATGACCCGCCAGCTAGTACTGTGGTCTCTCTTTCCAAAATAGCAGACAGGGACAGTGCAGACTGGAGAGGGGGAGTTGGCTACAGAGCAGGCAGTTGACTCAGTGCTGTGCTTCAGCTTCCCTATAGGAGCACCCTTAAATTGAGCTTTAGCCTGGGGTGGATCTGACAGCCTTTAGAAATGGAATAAAAATTAGCTTTTATTGCACAATCACAGCGCAGATGAGAGAGTGCTACATGCAACTGGTCCCCTGGGAGATTCAACTATTTATTCTTTCCTCTGACAGCAGTGCAGGGTCACTAGCCTAAAAGCAATATGCAGATAAGGTTTTCTGTCTTTTCCCCAACTTTCATGATATGCAGACTTGTTCCAGGTCGGTGACGGTAAGTGTAATAGCCATGCACACTGCATATTGAGAACGAGGTCAGCAATAATATCACCCTACATATTGCAAAATATTTTTATTTACAATCACAGCAAATTTACCAACTTTACATTAAGTAACGCGAGTTAGGAAAATTACAGTCGGGCACAGGAGGGCTCCATTAATTGCACACATTTCAGATCCGGAGTTACCATGGTAACAAGCCATCATCATTGCAGCTCTCCAAGCGGGAGATGTCTTCTGATCTGTTTTCTTGTGTGAAGTGGTCCTGAGGCATCTGCCGCCTCCATCAGCCTGGTAATAAAAGGCAGATTCTGTCCTGCGGAGAAAAGCCTCACATTGCCATCAAATACACATTCCTGATGGCTACAAATAGCTGCCGGGGAACCCAGATACTGAATAACACACTGAAGCCCCGTGGTACAGATCTACTGTGCACTTTACTCACTTCTGTCATTATTTCAACAGCTAGTGAGCCAACATTAATCACTAGCTGACTTCAAGTAGTATTAAACCCTACAATCTTTTTTCAGTAATGCATCCAGATCAAACAAATATAAATTGCCCAGCAAAGTATTTCATTAACTTTTTGCCCCAACGCAGTCATCATGTTTTTGAACAGCTCCAACTCTCTTAGCACAGTTTCCCTGAACTTCCTGTCCAGACCAAGAATACAAGCAAAACAACAGGGGTCTATTCACAAAGGAGCTGAAGGATCCAGCCGAGCCCTTCAGTTTAGTTGAACCAAAGGGCTGCTATATGGGCTATTCACTATAGGCATATGCATAAGGCATATGCTTCGGCTCGACTGAGCCGAAGTGACCGCCGAAGCCGGCCATACGCCTCGCAAATGACAGCTGGCCGAGCCAGCCGTGATCTCACAGCTGGCTCCACCCAGTTGTAATGACAGATCAGCGTCCCCAAATGACCTGGGGAAGCTGATCTGTCATTAAACAATAACAGAGAAGGTTCGGCTGACTGAAGTGAGGCCAAAGGCAGCCAATGTACGACTGACATCAGCCGTACTGAGCTCAAGTGAATAGCCAAACTTTGGCTATTCACTTCGACTGAGTTATTCACTTCACTTTATAACCCTTAACAGTCTGCAGCAGCTCTCCATCTACTAGCTTGGAAAAGGGAGTAACGGAGAGCAGGGGAATGCTGTGCCTTGCTGTGCATGCGCATTTGTGAAGACACGCAGCTTACACAAGGGTGGCTCCATAGGACAGTGCAAGGGAAAGGAGCCACCCTAAAACAGAAAGTCAGGACCATCGCTCAGGGGACCAGCTGATTCTGCAGGAAAATAAAATCTTGAACCTCCAGGAGCAGCATCCATTGAAAATGATTTAATCAGCAATTGAAATTGTATTGAGTTAATACATTTTTAAACTGATGTTTCATATATTTACGTTTTTAATACAAAGTACCTCCATGACACACGACTCTGAGAGCAATATAGGTTTTCCATACAGATAACACTGCAGATCCTGTTTGACTTCCAACTCTCTCAGTAATTGAAACTGTGTTCGGCCCCACCTGAATTCAGCATTTAGTTACTCCTTTGATTCATTGGGAGGAATTTATCAAAACTGGAGCAGACAAAATTTGGAGCAGATTTGCACTGCAACCAAACAGCTTCTAACAGCTGTTAGAGGGAGGCCAAAGACAGTTAGGGAGAGGAGTGATTGATTCATGATGGAGAATCTTTCAGATTCGGAGGGTGGATGAATAGTTTAGCTACAGTCCCCTAAGTGTTAATTGGGGATAAATCGGAGGTTAGTGATATTTAGGGGAACCTGTTTTCAATAAACCAATGCCCTACTTTTTTTGCAATAAAGCCCCAGAAAACTTTGTATGACTAGTGGTGGTCTGGGAAATTGAGTCACAAGAGGCAAATCCTCCCTCCAAAAAAAATCTGTAGTTTTAAAAACACTGACCCAGTCCTCCACTTCAAATATTTGTTTTTTTATTACAAATGCAAACAATCCAGAAACACACAACAGGGTAAGAAACAAATAAATGCATTGTATTTTATTAGTAATCCAACCGACTGGCCAATGTAATCTCACAAATCATCTTATTCATTGAATCTATATACTTTTTCGACAGCCCGAGGACACAGTTGCAGAGGCACTCCGACAGAAATAAACCAACTGGCAAAAATATGCAGGACTAGAAGTTTCCAAGATTGAAAGTGTAATAACAAAATAAAAAACTTTCTGTATCAGGCAATAAATTGCTGTAAAAGGAAATTCTGTTATTACAGTAATAGATTGTGCATTGGAGTGAGTTTGTTATTTCCAGCTATTGCTCACTCTCATAAGAGATAAGGGTTTTGCTGACACTGAAGCTGCACTATCTGAGTTGGGAGCTGCTGAAGAGTTTTAGTGTTTGTACACCGAGGGACAGCAACATGGAAAACACACACAGGCTATGAATTGGCCATTTTTTTTAACCCATTGTGTACCAAATAGTTTTTTCTATAGAGGTGCACCAAAATGTAATTTTAAGACCGAAACAGAAAATAAAAAATTTGTCAGGCGGAAACCAAACCTAGCATTTTAAACAAAATTTTTTGTATGTTCTTTATTGAAAGATTTTACAATATAAAAACAAAAATAATCAAGAAATAAGACCAGTAATAAAGGAAAAACAAACATGTCAATAAGTATAGACATTGCTCGATTCAAATCAAAATAGAAACAGAAAGAAACATTGAGGTAAAGTGGAGTATTCTCCATCTTCCTGTATCATTAAATGTAACACTCCATACATCCAGAGTGCAAGTGGACAAATGTATCAAAATATTTATCAAAGGGGTTGAAATAACCAAGAGTACATCAGGCACTTTCATATGAGATAGGGTCGCGTAACATCACACTCAAATCCATCTTCCGAGGATATATTGAGGGGTTCCTAAACTGAGGGGAGTCGCATAAGACTTTGGTCCAGACATCTACTTGCTTGCAGCATATGAAAGGAGTGAACTAGATAGAATAGCCGAAGGAAGGAGGGGAGAAAAGAGAAGCATAGTAAGAAAAGTAAAATTAAAGAAAAAAATGTGGGGAGGATTTGACGGCAGTAGGTTATATTTCTTGCACCACGGACTGCAAGAAAGATTACAGCCCACTTCCTCAAGGAGGGGCATCCTGCATCAAAGAGGAAAATGTTAGTGCCTGAGTGAAGTCGGTCCAATAGAACCACGTCTTACAGTACTTGGCATGTAGACCCTTACTAGACCAGACCAGATCCTCAATTCTCTCTACTTCTCCAACTTTATGAAGTCACATGGAGACCGTGGGTGTCCTGGTGGACTCAAAACAATTCAAAATATATTAACTGCCTAATTAAGCACGCCTCAATGCATGGAAACAGGTCCACTGCAGCAAACTGTGTTGTGGTGTGAATGAACCCCCAACAGCTTAGGACCTATTACTGGGTCTGGGTCATGATGATAGTACAGTGAGCAAACAGCATAAAACTGCTAAATTAAACTTTCATCAACATTGCAGGCCTAGATAAAAGTGAATGCGGGGCATTACATGTCTAGAAAATAACATTAAAATAAAATTATCCATAAAGTTGTTTGCATATACTGGCAGCGTTATCCATAGCGGGCGAGCTACGTAATTAGCCATATGTCAAAGAACGCATTAGAGGTTTACATTTCCAAACTCTACTTCAGCTAAATGGTTTGAAATACACAAAATAACTTGAAATTAGATTTAACCTCTCCCTCATGTTAAGAAGCAGTAGAGTGAGATATAATTGTCGCCAATTAGCGGTAAATTGAGCCCTGTGAAATTCTGTTCAATATAAGTTGAACTCTAACTTGATGTTTAAAACAAACATCAATTAATGCAGCTATATGTTCACTGAAAAATCATTAGATGTATTTTAGGTGCAAAAATAAATGTTGTGACATTGTATAAGCTCATGGAAACGATGGCACGGCGAATGTGTGTCGTAATGAAAGCTAAATGCAGTCCAACGAAATATTAGAGTGTGACTTTTTTTCTTTTGGGCTTTGCAGTGTACGTTTAAGGACCGTTTTGGTGTTTGGTCCCCTTCTAATCCCCTCTTATTTACTTACTTTATTTATTTATTTATGGTTCTTAAGGTCCTTTTTAACATTTCTAAACCCAGGTCAGGTTTATACGGAATAACCCTTCAAATCTATGACAATGTCGAAGAATTCAGAATCTTAACCAGTGTTGATGTTCTCCTTTCAATCTTCTTGGGGTTTTTATATTGCCTTTCAAACAAAATGTTATGTGTACTTGTAAATTGGAAAACCTAATAAAATGGACAAAATGGAGGCCGTTGATATCCACCAATATTTATAGTTGAAGTACTCCACACTGTTTCTGAATTTGGATCTTTATTACCCTTTGGGGATGAATTATAACTCATACGCCCTGCCATACATTGGCCGAATGCCATTCACACATCATTCCCGAAGGAATTCCTATGCTTCTCGGCTCCATCTAGTGGAGTTAATTTGCTTTGCAAATGGCATTCGGCCAGCGTATGGCTGGGCGTATGATTTATAAATCACCCTTTTAAATCACAATTACAAAGTGTAATGAATCTTCAATCACAAAGGATTTAAAATATTATTCGAGTACTCTTCAGGCTCCAGGTAACGCATTTATTTTGCTTTGCTCCTGTAGGGACTTCCAAATTACATCTCAGAGAACACCAAAGTGGAAAAACAGCCGGCTTTATAGGAAATTAAAATAGCAGAAAGCATCTGGCAGGTTTTATTCTGATTGCCCACCAGTCCGATTTAATGAATTGGGAGACTTTGTACATAAACAAGCCGCAGGCTTTCATCATAATGTAAACTTCAGTTTTAACTCCCTTTTAATCAGGAGCATCAACAGTGTCTGTCCATTGTAACCGAAGGGGGTTGTCAAGATTGTCGTATCTTAAAGTGTATGACAATCCTAACAATAAACTTCTCCAATTTGGTCCCTATTGGTTTCATCTGTTAAAAGAAAAAAAGATACTTGTTGGTCTTGATGCAAATGTTGTAAGCTGATAACTTCCCGTGCTCTCTGTCTGTGCTGCACTCCTATTAATGATATTGTTCTTTGAGGAATCTAGAACTACACCTCTATGTTATGGACAATAGGAGAAGGATGGAGTTCCATGGTCCTATCTTGTTTCTGTTGTCTTGATAGAGAAGGGTTAATGTGTTGTCACCACAGGAACAGGACAGAAAGGTTCACCAGATAAACATAAAGGAATTAAAGGCGGAAAAATGCAACCACCGCATCTACTGTATGAGATCTCTCATTTTTCAATGTGCTCTTACTAAGGCTTTTGACTAAGAGGGGGCTTTTCTTCTAAGGTTCAATACTAAACAGATGTCTAAATGTTTCCCCAAGGTTATGACTTTCTATAGATGGATACCTCAGGTCCAAAAGGTGGGCAAAAAAAAGCACTGGACACCGAAACTTGCAGCCCCTAAGTATGGAATGATAATAATGCTAACAAATGGTGACCAGTCATTGGTCAGCTGCTAGAGAACCAAGAAACCAGACAGAAAGTTAAAGCGCAAGTTTAAAAAAATAAAAGGAGTTTATTGAAAACTACAATAAACATAAATGGCAAAAAACAATGAAGAAAGTGCAGGATGTAGTCTATACCAAGCCAGAGGTCAGATGCCAAAGTAGGTAGTCAGTCAAACCAGGTCAGAGAACATTGAGAGCAGGATGAATGGAAACAAAGCCAGAGTCAGTCAGCCAGAGCCAGGGTCAGCCACGGAGAGCAGGAACAACTGCGGAAACTGAGTGAACAAGCTAATGGTTAAACAGTGGACTGTTGTTGCATCATCACCCTGAGACAAGAATTTGCCTCATCCAAATAGAATAGAAAGCAGTAGTGATTTATTTTATTTTTTTTTATAAACCAATTAGGTTTATAAAAAAAAAAAAATCACTACAGCTTGCTATTCTATCTAACTAAGCCTTGTATCCCCATATGGTGGAAAATGGATGAGGCTGAGCACATGTCAAGGCCCGAACACTGTAGTGCATAATGCATACATATAGTGAGTACTCAAAAAAAGTATCGGTACTCGTACTCAGACCCAAAAAAGTGGTATCGGTGCATCCCTACCTAAAAGCAAAAAAATTATATATTGCAGCTCACCAGCCCTTACAGTTGCAAGAACAAGTATGTGAACCCCTGGGAATTAAAGGAGAACTATGGGGTAAGGCTTTTCCCCATAGTTCTCCTTAGGGTAACGGGAGGACAAAAACTAGCGTCCTCCCATCACCCTAGGCTCAGTATACCGCGAGCTGTAGTCGGTCGGTATACTGAGACGCTGCAGCTGAAGCGGATGCCGACAATTGTGCCGGGATCCGCCCAGCTGCGTGACTGACAGCTGGCTCTACCTATCTAGAGGAAGAGCCAGCTGTACCCCTCCCCCCTCCGTTCCGCCAGTCAGCTCTGGCGGATCGGGGAGGGGGGAATCCAGCCCCTCCCCTGTCACGGCAGAGAGCCGTGACAGGATCGAGAGGTGAGCGAACGCCGGTATGTGTTCGCTCACCTCCCGATCTACTGAGCCGACCTGTGACAGTCTCATTGTCACAGGTCGGCTAGAACTATGAGGTGAGTGAAA
>NW_017306834.1:627097-629200 GCF_000935625.1 Nanorana parkeri
TCCGTCCCGCCAGTCAGCTCTGGCGGATGGGGGAGGGGGGAATCCAGCCCCTCCCCTGTCACGGCAGAGAGCCGTGACAGGATCGAGAGGTGAGCGAACGCCGGTATGTGTTCGCTCACCTCCCGATCTACTGAGCCGACCTGTGACAGTCTCATTGTCACAGGTCGGCTAGAACTATGAGGTGAGTGAAAAGCACCCACCTCATAGTTCTCCTTTAACTGGTTTTCTGCAGTAATTTGCCATAAAATGTGATCTGATCCTCATCTAAGTCACAACAATAGACAAACACAATGTGCTTAAGCTGAAAACACACAAACAATTCTGATTTCCCGTGTCTCTATTGAACACACCCATTAAACATTCACAGTGCTGGAGGAAAATGTAAGTGAACCTATAGACTAATTACTTCAACGAGAGCTAATTGGAGTCAGTAGTTTGCACCAGAGCCATAGCTAGCTCCTTTTGCGCCTGAGGCAAATACAGAAAATTGTGCCACCCCCTCCCCAAAAGGCGTGTGAGGTCACCCGACGCCATGCACGCGCAGCGTCATGTGATATAATGCACCCTGCCTTCAGGATGGCGGCGTGCATGCGCAGAATGTGCTGGTGGCCAAATCCAAAATAGCACAAAAATTTGTTTCATTTGATGAAACTAATTAAAACATTTTTAGTTTCTGTTTATTTCGTCATTTTTTATTATTATCATTTATTTATACTGTTGGGGGGTTTCAGGGAAATATTAGGGGCCTAAACAGACCCCTGACATTTCCCTTTCGAAATAGAAAAAGAAATTGGGGGACGGAGTCCTCAATCTCTTTTTCTGCAGCCTCAGCACTCAATGAATGCAAAACACTCAGTATAGAGGCTTCCCATTCGTTCAGACACTGATGATAGTAAAATATTTACTATCACCAGTTTCTGAATGGGGAGGAGCCTCACGTGCAGAGGCTTCCCATTAATTCAGAAACTAGTGATAGTAAAATATTTACTATCATCCCGTTATCAATGGGTAGAAGCCTCTATAGTGAGTGCTTCCACCCATTGAGAAACTCATTAATGAACAGGAAGTGATGTAAAGCACTTCCTGTTCATTCATAACTGTTTACAAACATTGGAGTGCTCACCTAGTAAACTATCCTAAATACAACCCTCTTCCCCTAAAAAACCCCACATATGCATATATAAATAAAGGGAAAAAGAGCAGACCATTTTTTGTTTTACTTAAGCACATTTCATTCAAGCAGCTCAATAGGTGAAACTGAGAATTCCTGCTCTGTAAACATTTTAGAGAAAACGATATTGGTAATTTTGCAGCAAAATCAATTTCACCATTTCTTCACACTTTACCAATAATCATTTCATGTTTTTATTATCTTACGAAGTTCATTGGTGAGTGTAGGTGCTGTTCCATCCATGACACCATCCACAGTCCTAGGATGGCAAGGGCAGACGGTCTTATAATTGCAGATGATTCTCCCAGCAAGAAGAGACATTTATTTGCTGGAAGTCAATCTGTTAGGAGAAGAGGCCGGGCCATGTCATTTTATTGCAGTGTAGGGTGCCACTTTGATTTTAATGGATCAATTACTCAACCTGGAAAAGAATCTGGAGCATGTGCATAATTTATTACAATACATTTTAATGTCACCCACTTCACCAACTTAACTTAATAAAAACCGACTTTTAACCCTCTCGCATTTCCATTCCCTGTGATCTATTGGCTTCCTTTATGTAAATCCTGTTTTCTCTCGGGCTCCTCTGTAATGTTATTATGTTATTTATTATAGGAAGAGAAAATGGCTTATTGATCCGGTTTAATCAGATGGATCATTTGTATACAAAATTATTTGTTGTATGATTTTTCCATGAGAGTGGTTTTATTAATCATCCCCTATTAGACCCGTTCATTCTCTGACATTTTTTTCTTCTTCCTGTTCCTCTGTTTTTGGTTATTAATTTGCATTATGTCAGCCATCTGACTTAAAATGCAATCTCCAGTTCCCCTACTCCATTTTGTTCCCCTTGCCTCTGATATTCCTTGTCTCATATCCTGCCAAATATGATGGATATTCCACCAGCCTCTGGTATTTGACATGTCCGACGA
>NW_017306834.1:629250-658756 GCF_000935625.1 Nanorana parkeri
GAGTGTTAAGTAGGGTATACGCGGTTAGCATTTCGAACGAACTAAATCGATTTCGGAACGTTTGTTCGACTTTCTAATCGTTCATGTGGTCAAATCCATGATCGATTTTGGCCGCAGTGATGAAAAAATGAAAATTTTTCTTGATCGAACTACATTTTAACAGTGAATGTGGTTTTCGTTCAGGAAACTCTATTCATTTCAAAATAGAATTTTAAGTAAAAAACGAAAATCAAATAAAATTTAGAACGAATGACAATCGCCAAATCACTGATGGCATTATCAAGATGGGATTTTTCGTAAAAACGTTTGTGCAAAAATCTACCCGTGCATTCCCTACTTTACTTTGCACCTTACTTGTATGGTATTGTTCTTCCTATATCTCTATGTGTTTTATATTTTGTGTTCATTTCATTCTTTTTGATTGAATATATGAATAAATTATATATTATGTATATTAAAAAAATTACTTGTATTACAATTTTTAATCTGGTTAATATATGTGTGTATATATATATATATACATATATATATATACACACACACACACACAAGGGAGTTTTAAAAACTGTCCGCACTCCGGCTGTAGAAATTATTTTAATCAACTTTTAGAAAAGACAAATGCATCATTTTTGACATAATCTCCTTGGTTTTCAATACACTTTGTCCATCTGTCAAAAAGCTTTCGTATTCCCTCATTAAAAAATGTTTTAGTCTGAGCTGAGAGCCACGAATGCACCGCTGTCTTCACTTCTTCATTAGAGGTGAATCTTCATCCTCGTAGGGCTGCTTTCAGGGGACCAAAGAGGTGAAAGTCCGATGGAGCAAGATCAGGACTATAGGGAGGATGCTTTAACATCTCAACTTGTGTGCTCAATGCTGTCATCAGCCATGGTCGTGCGTCTGGCTCCTTCTCGATGGCTAACACTTGTGCAACCTTCCTTGAACTTTTCTACCATACACATTTCTTCACGACAAAACACTTTCTCCATATTGCGCACAAAGCCTCCAATAAATAACAGCACCAGGCACACCCTCAGACCACAAAAAACAAATCACAAGTGGGGCATCCTTTTCTTTTTGCACCGCAGTTACACATGAACTGATGTAACATGTTCACACCTACACCGCAGTGACTGGGGAGAAAGTAGCCCTGAACGGAAAGTGCTGATAAGATGTCCAACAGAAGTTTTAATATAGCCGGAGTGCGGGAACATGCGGGGGGAGGAGTCCGGTAATGTCGATGTCCATGACGTCCATGACGTCCACGACTCCTGCCCCCGTCCCTTCGTTAGCCGACGGAGCCACTTGGGGAAGGGGGAGGAGTCACTTGGGCCAGTAGTGATACAACATAAAACATAAATAAGGACACATGGAGTAGATCATATAATACAGTTGTTGGATTTGCAGATTATTTACCCTGAAGATTTGGGGAAGTTCTGCTGCTCATTGTCTTTGATGTCACAAGGGCCATAAGTAGTTAGCACTACCAATTAGGGTCGTGAAGGCCGGGGTGAGGCGCACGTCCTGGTAAGGTTGGCCTACAGGGGTGAGGGGTGGTGGGAGAGGGGAGATAAGGAGCAAGAGGAGCAGAATGAGGTGATGAGAGTTAAAGAGAAGAGAGAAGAAAGGGAAAAGTGGAGAACTGAAAGGGTGGTGACCACCACCCAGGGGCTGCAGCGCGATGGGCGGTTAGCCATTAAGGGATTGCGTTATCGGATCAAGGGTGGATAGGAAAATGGAGGACCATGGGTCCCATATGGCATGGAATCTCCGAGTGATAGAGAATGGGGATGGTAGTTTGAATAGCGTGGGGCTACGGGCGGGTGAGTTAGGTGTACCTACAATACCCAGTTAGCCGAAGGGGGTGAGTAGAAGGACCAGTAGGGGGAAGGGAGAGGGAGGACAGGGGTGCGGCTGAAAGGGTTTTATAGTAGCCAGGTATGTGGTTCTCAGGCCTAGGTTGCAGGAGGGCAACACCCTCGGTGTGAGACCCAGTTCGGCCAGACAAAAGTGCGGGGATGAGATTGACCAACTAAGGCGCAGAGGGAGTCCCCGATGGTGATGGCCGCTCTGGGTACAGCGGAGAAGAGGCCATTGCACACGTGGTCGGGGTGGCGGCCTTCGTACTGGTCGGAGTGGCGGCCTTTGCACTCGTGCGGTGGAAGATCGCGTAGATTTGCGGGTACATTGCGAGTAGGTGCTTCGTTTGCCCATGGGAGGGGGAGACCAGATCCGGTATGGCAGTGGGGAATGGTGGGGTCGTTCCGCAGAAGATAGCTAAAGAAAAGCAGCCTTAGGTGCCATGGGGAAGAGGAGCTGAATCAGCACACGTCTGCCATGTTCAGCTGCTCAGGCCACGCCCCCTTCATCTGCTTTTCTCTCCTGAAGGAAGGATCCATCTTTGTCCAGGCATCATGCTGGGTCACCACCTAGCTCCGGGAGTAAGATGCCGGCTTGTAGTTGACACAATCATGTAAATCCTGGTTCCTATGCAGTTTTTCACCAATGTCTACTACAGTCTTGCACTTTGTTATTTGCTACATAGTTACAATGTATATTCTGATCATTGGGGGGGGAGGCTGAGGAAATGCCTCACCCTGCCTGGAGCAGGCAGATGACATCATCTCAGCCTAGGCAAAGTCACTGGACTGAAGATCAAGGTTTTTTTTTTTATAAAGATTAAAGTTTTCTTAAGGATTTTTGTAATACTGTATACAAAGTAGGCAAGTAAGACAGTACAGAAAAACAAGGTACTCTCAGATAACAAAGGGTCGACATGTGGTGTGCATTGCAATGGAAAAAGTTTACTCAATCCTACAACTCCTAGGTTGTCGGCCAGCATTTGTGCTGTGCAAAAATACCCCTAAGGCATCTAGAGTGATGGAAAAGAAAGGAGAGAGAAAGAAAAAAAGAGAAAGGAAAGAAAAGGAGGAAAAAAAGTGAAGGAAAAATAGGTGGAAAACTGAAGATGTGCATCGGAGCCCGGGCCCCCCACATCTGTAGTATGTATACATATATATACATGCAAATATACATATATATATATATATACATACACTATACATATAAGTATTTATTTATTTATGTATGTATTTATTTATTTTAATTATTGATTTATTTTAACTGCTACAGATAGTTAGGTTGACAACAATAAGCGGAACTTGTCGGTTGTGCAGAAGTGCAACAACACACTCCACAATTCATAAAATTGAGAATGGCGATCGTGAATGCTAGCTGTGAGCTCTTCCATCCGACAAATAAATTGCATCTCTTCAGTCCATTCCTTCATGGTCGGGGGGACCGAAGACTTCCAGTGTCTTGGTATGACCGTTCTAGCTGCCACAAGGAAAAAGCGGAGTAATCCCTTTTTGGAGGAAGCAAAGGATCCTGGTATCATGGAAAGGAGGGCCATCTGTGGGCTTCGGACGGTCTTCGAACCGGTAAGGGGGTCGTAACTGTGCAAAACAGTGGACCAAAACTTATATATGCCAGGACAGGTCCCCCAAATATGGAGCATTGTCCCTGGGTGTGAGTGACAGCGCCAACATGAGTTGAGAAACCTGAGGGTTGATCTTATGGAGACGGGAGGGGCAGAGGTACCCCCTGGAAAGGATTTTAAAGTTGCGTTCTTGAGCTCTACTAGCGATGGAGAGTTTATGAGTCAAAATAAAGGACTTAGATAGATGTGGAGAAGGAACAAGACATCTCCCTGGCCCAATCCTCCATATATTTAGGTAGGTCCGTAAGATAGGTCGAGAGCAGTAAGCTATATATGGTCGAGATAGGGCGGCGTGGTGCAACACTGTCCACCACAGGAATGAATAGCTAGATTCCTATTGGCTATTTCACTTTGCAATAGCCAATAGCAAACCAGCTATTGCACCCGCCCTCTGCTGCTGTCAATCACTAGAAGAGGACCTGATGGAGAACTTCAGGTCCCCCTCTGCTGATTGGCAGCAGCAGAGGGCGGGTGCAATAGATAGGCGGCCCCCGATGTCAGGAAAAAAAACAAACGATCGCAGAGAAAGGTTTACTCTGCTCGAAAATGTTTCTCTCCCAGGCGGCCAGGAGCCGCTATCTAATAGTGGGAGACTCCCGGGCGACCCCTGGCAAATCGTCATTCGACCCCCGACGGGGTCGCGACCCACAGGTTGAGAACCGCTGCTCTAAGGGCAGGAGATCTCTATGGAGATCACAATGAAGCCAAAGCTGGGAGTAGAAGTCGCGTAATTGAAAGTAGGCCAACCAGTGACCTGGGGCTCTAGTGGAGTCAGTAACTAAGGTAGATAAAGGGCATAATCCATCCTCTTGCAAGAAGATCAATGTTTTTAATGATAAATGGTGGAATTTAAAAACAAAATGCTGCATATTGTGACACGACAGGGATTGATTCAAGCAGACTCATAAAAAATACTTTTCAAGTGTTCTAATTTGCTGAATGACCCTCACCCATCCAAGACACATCCTCACGTGCAGCATTCCCCGCTATTAGGGGACCAGGCCACCGTTGGGTTGTATTATCGCTGAGCCAGCATCATTAATCTTTGCCTTATGTCATACACTTCACTAGTTTCCCTGACAACCAGATGATAAGCAGAAGCTGGTTGCTATGTAATCTGGGAAGTTATTTCTGTCTTACGCTCTGTAAAGCTTTGTGAAGAACCTCCACTGATTGGTGACACCTTGTATGGTTCCTCAGGACAATAATGCAGGTTTGTGGTCAGGCGGGTCACCGGTCTGTTTAGTGCTGATTACTTCAATCAAGACGTTGGATGAAAAGTTAATAATAATCATTAAAGCTCATCATCGCTCAGCACTATTCCGGATCAGAACTCCCCAGACTGAAAAATATATTTACTGGAAATGACAGATTTGTTCATCGATCCGGCCATCTTTTATGTCAGTAGAAGTCAGAATACAGTGCTGATTGCCACAAAGCAAAAGAGTCCATTTCTTAAAGTGTGTCTAAACCCAAGAACAATATTTGTTAACACTGTGCATGTGCGTTGAGGACGCCATTAAAAAATGAATAACTCTGCAACACAAATATCGCACATGAATGTGCATCATAAGGCACGCCCCATCACATGCTTATAGTTCCACTATACCAGGGTTAGTGAATTAAAATTCAAGGAGGTCCAGTGAGTAAAATTTTCATCAAGCCGAGGTCCAAAGTGCAGTCCAGACAGAACGGTCGCTCAGCCCGTGTCCGGACCGTGGTCAGCCATTTAGTGACCCCTGTCCTATATCATTCTCTTTCCCCTCACTTAACAAAGACAGTGATGTTGTCACTTCTGCCCTCTACACTACTACATGTAGAAGATGCTCTCATGTTGCCATGGTAAATGACAGCATCACTATTGTCATAGTGACAGTATCAGCATGCACCTAAAGCCTGGATCTGGCCTTGTTTTTCAGGGTGCAGATCATTAAAGAGATAGGCCCCCCCGCTGGCCGAACCCCTTTTTCTCCTCCTGTCTCCCCACAGACAGCATGAGTACCCTCCCCCCCGTTTCTCATGTCAAAGGTAGGATGCATTCGGTTAATGACCTCCACCTCACACTGCAGCCTCATGGCTCCACAGTACCCGGTCCAGCGGCCCTGCTCTTCCAGGGGTGACAGAGAGCGGGCCAGACAAATGCCGCTCTATCCAGCCACGTCTCCAACAAATTTGTGTTCCCGCTCTGCACAAATGGTTGGGGTAGGTGGGGCGAGGAAGTGCTGGAGACCCGCATGGGTTATGGCTGGCAGTGCATGCACTGGCCTCCTAGACCGGTGTATCCACTGTCCTGCAGCCATAACCCAGTGTGGGTTGGGGATCGTGGTCTGGACAGAGCCGCCACTCGATCCGTGACTGGACCACAGCCCACCATTTGATGACCCCTGCCTAATACACATGCATTGGCGGGCAGCAGGTGATGAAATATGGCTTGTTGGGGTTGACCTCCATAGGAAGAAGTGGCAAATGTGTATATGAGTATACAGCTCATTTGTGCATGCTCAGAAAGTATTGAGTGAGTCAGGTGGCTCACATTGCAGCCATAGAATTAGCATTTTCTGAAGGAGGGCTATGAAGTATTTCCAAGGAAAACAAGGAAGACATGCCAAGGACAAGTGCCTCAAAGAAGAGTTCTGATTTGTTAATATTGGCTCTTTGTCTTATCCAGTAGCCCAAAATAAGCCAACCAATCAGGTTTCAGCTTGCATTATGTCAGTGTAGTCAGGAAGGTTTATGTCTTGCTTTGGCTTACTACAGACAAAGAGACCTCCAAATGGAATGACACGTGTGCAGAGATCAGAACTGATCCTGGGGATGTACGTGGTATACAAGTGACCGGGGTCAATTCTGTCTCCTCCATAGAAGAGGGAATGGTGGAGGATAGTGCAGAAGTCATCCAGTACTCATAGATCTCTGCAGGCAGAAACAATGCTGCCTTGAAACCCTACATGGCCTAATGTGTATCACAGAGATCATACAGGCTCATTTAAAGGCATATTCCACTTTTTGCAAAACAATTAATAAAAAATGTGCATTTATCTTTTTTTTTTTTTGCATTGAAGACAGCAAAGCTGGTTACTGTGATCACTGGATCATGGGTGCAATGTCCAGGCTCCTGCAAACTCTTCCTCTAGCCCAAGGTCCATCATGAGAATGAACTCCAGTGGCGCGAGGCAGAGGGTACGCAAAACTGATTTTTCGGTTCCCAGTAATAAACAGAGTACGGAGTAAACACCAGTACATTTCCTTCTGCCAGGGAGCTGCAGTCGCTGCGTACAGCTTTCCATAGAAGTCAATGACTGTACGCGGGTATGCAACAGTACTTGTGTACAGCCACATATCCGTACAGACGTAAATCGCTCCGGAAACCTGCCTCCAGGGATGTAAGTTCGTATGGATACAGAGCTGTGCACAGGTACTGGCATATACCCAAGCATGACTATTGACTCTATTGCAGGCTGTACACAGCAACCGTGACTCCCTGGTGCAGGGAAAATACGCTGGTATTCACTTTGTATGGGCTTAGTTGCCGTTTCCGTCAGTCCTTCCAGTGCTGATGCCGATCTCTGATCCACAGCAGACTCCTCGTGTCCCAGTGTCTATGCGACGTGCGTGCTCCCGGCTGCGTCCATTGAGCTTCAGTGTCTGTTTTCTCCCCTCTACTGCCCACACGCCGGCCTACTTCTTTACAGCCGTTCAGGAGGTGGGAGTGCTTCAGCCAGGAGCAAGCGGTGCTGGAAGAGGTAAGTAATTAGGTATTTCCCTCATTTTTTTGTAATACTTATTTAATCATGGAGCATTTATACTTGCTAGTAGTAGATACATGCCAAAAAGAAGAAACTTTAATGTCCATGCTTTTGGAAAGGAATATCC
The DNA here is from genome assembly GCF_000935625.1 of Nanorana parkeri. Lineage (NCBI taxonomy): Eukaryota > Metazoa > Chordata > Amphibia > Anura > Dicroglossidae > Nanorana > Nanorana parkeri. The sequence goes on from NW_017306834.1 coordinate 636,623, forward strand.
AACCAGCTCAATTAGGTGTGATGGTCAGGTTCCACAAACTTTTGCCCATATAGTGTATCTATCAACACATTGAATATGTTTTTGAACAGGGTGTCAGATCTGAAGACTGGAGATCAAAGTCCATTAATCCGCTGACAACACTTCACATGAACTGATAATATTATCAGACGTTCCTTGGCTTCTCCAGTTCATCAGCTGCTGATATATGGGGACCAGCGCAGGTCTACTGCAGGACTACAGACAGCACGGAATACGCAAGAAGTCTCAGGCACAGATGCTCAGTGTACAGGCAGCCCTCAGGAGGAATGTTCCAACACACGCTCACTGTTATTTGGAGAAATAGGCAAAGTAATTCCTAAATTATTAATACACCTCCAAACATAAAATAGAATGTAATGCTCAATTAAAGTGAGAAAATAAACCAATTTCCCTGAGATACTTTTGTTTATTCTGTAGAACTGCAGAAAATTATCTCTTAAATACAACTTTATCTTTATTAAAAGGAAACATATTGTGTTCTTTACATTTATCTCAATGCTAAACTCCAGAAATGTATTATTACAAGCTGTAATCAATTGCATAGCAACTCTCATTCTGGGAGAGAGAGTGGAAGCTCTGTGAGCCAGTCAGTTTGGGCTGCAGTGCACATGTGCTGCTCAGGAAAATGATGATAGAAAAGAGTGCAGAGTAAGCATCCCATTACTGTCCTATCAACAGGCTGGGGTGTGTTCTGGTCCATGATGTGCTGCAGTGAAGTTGAGATTACTGTGCAGATAATCAGCATCAGGCAGGCAGACCATAGATAGCATTTGAAACAATTCCTTGTGCTGCCCTGTGGTACCTGCACCCAGCTGTGTATTTCTTATGGACTCTTATACCACCAAGTCTATAAGCAGAGTGGGGAGGGTAGGTCTGACTCAGGATACCTGATAGACAAAGATGACTGACCCAAATTTGGCCATACACTGCTCCAATTACAAACAAGTCCTATTGACTCGGACAACATTTGAGCAGTGTCTGGCCCAGTTGGCACTTTTCCATTTGACAAAAGTTGCTTTTCAATTGACCTTTGATGATGGAGCCAGTCTGAAAATGCTCAGACGATCAGCCAATCAGCTTCAGTCACTTTTGGGGTATTCTATAAATTGTTGAGAGTGCCCGCTGCACACTATAGAGCGTTGTGACCAATGGAGATAAGATAGGTGCTCTAAGACTGACCTCCATGGATGGTGCCGTGCAGAACCTCAGAGATGTGAAGATAGGTCACCAGCACGCCAGAATGCAAAGAAAATATATTTTATTGCAAATAAAGTCACATAGGTCAAAATTGCCAACGTTTTAGGGCCATGCAGGATCCCTTCCTCCTGTCACCTTGATAAAAGGGGCCCTGCTAGGCTCCCGAAACATTGCCAATTTGACCTATGTGACATTATTTGTAATAAATGATCATTTTTTTTGCATGTTGGAGTGCTGGTGACCTATCTCCACATATCTGTTTGAGTATTCTAACATCAGCACACCCAGTATACAATAGCCCAGGAAGGGGAGGGGGTATTTCTCCATCCACGCAGTTTACCATGGATGGGGGAATCAATGGTTTTTCCTCAGGCTGAACGAGACAAAATAGGTGTATGGCAGCTTTAGGCAGACCGCCCCCACCCAGCTATACCTTGGACCCTGTCTGGCATTAGCTGTAAGCTCACTGGCACACGGCTGGGTTCAGGATTAGTGATGAGCCGAACACCCCCGTGTTCGGTTCTAACTCGAACTTTCGAACATGGAAAAAGTTCAGATTCAACAACAATTCTGGGCAACTAGTGAAACCAATCATGAACACGTAATACGGAACAATGCAACACTTGAGGATCCAAGGAGCATGCAGTTGGTGTGTTTGTAAATTTCTCTACTGCATCCCTGCATCAGGTAAGCAAAAAGGGTCTTGCAGATGGAGGAAACCTGAAGCCTTGAGCAGGTAGGCTGTGCTCCGTATATATACTAAGGGTAGCCAAATGACTGACCCTCCAGCTGTGGTGAAGCATATTCCTCTGGGAGATATGCCTGGGCTATCAGTCTTGCAATGCATCCTCAAATTTGTCATTTCACCACAGCTGGAGGGCCAACATTTAACTACCCCTGCTATATACACTTCTTTAGTAATAAAGGCCTTAATTTAACCCTTAATTTCACTGTGGAAAAAAAAATCAACTTTTGTGTAATACTCCCTGACAGCCAGTAGATGTCACAATGGCTACAGTCACACAAGGTGAGGTTTGGTCTATGACCCAAGTCTCACCTGATAAGACCATACCTGCATGGTACGAAACTCATAGATGAGCTGAGCCACTAAATTGTGTTTAAATTGCAGTCAACACTGTTATTATTACAGGTATTTATATAGCTGTGACAATTTATGCAGCACTTTACATGCAGAACATTTATGTCTCTGCCCCAAGGAGCTTACAATCTAAGGGCCCTATCTCACATGCATACATACAGGGCAATTTAGACAGGAGCCAATTAACCTTCCAGCATGTCTTTGGAGTATGGGAAGAAACCAAGGCAAGCACAGGGAGAACATGCAAACTCCTTGCAGATAGTGTCCTGACCAGGATGCGAACTGGAAACCCCCAGTGCTGCAAGGCAGAAGTGCTCACCACTAAGGAGTGGGTAAGGGTTAGGACCGATCTCAGTTATTTTTTCTTGTTGTGGCCCATCAGGGAGATTTCCATGTTTTTCTCCATTCCAGTTACAACCGGAATCTCTTGACAATGAGGGCAAATCCAATCTTAGACATTTGTTACTAATAGTGGTGTTCCCGCAAGACAAGACACAGAGAGCACCTCCATCGCATAAAAACTTTTTAATAAACGAATAAAAAAAATGGTATAAAAGGTACTCACAAAGGGCGAATAAAAACAGGCATAAAAAGCCTCCTTCCTCAGAACCAATTGGTTCTGAGGAAGGAGGCTTGACCTCTGAAACGCGTAAACCACTTCACTACCAGGGAAGACGAACAGCCGGTGGATATGCACCTTTCGTTCTGACCCTTTTATGCCTGTTTTTATTCGCCCTTTGTGAGTACCTTTTATACCATTTTTTTTATTCGTTTATTAAAAAGTTTTTATGCGATGGAGGTGCTCTCTGTGTCTTGTCTTGCAGTGCTGAGGTTGTTCTGAACCTGGTGAGAGCCGCCCCGTTATCGCCCTGCACTCCTGAACATCATTGATTAATACTCTCTTGAACCAAAATCTGCTGGCGCTGTGTTTGATTTTGTCTAGTGGTGTTCCCATTGGATGATTTGCTTTCACCTCCTGTTGCAGGAGACCAGCATAAAATTTTGGAGTAGCTACCACTTCCTGTCCAGGGCACCAGGACAAATAGAAAAGGGTAAATCTCCCCAGTATGGACATTGACAACCTGACAAAAGGTTCAACCTTTCTCTACCAAATAAAGACACACGTCTTGTGTTGGCTAGAGGTGCACTAAAGCTGGCCATAATTTTAGCTTTTTTTTCTTGTTCAGCCTTGTTTGGTTCTCCCATCCACGCTACACAGCAAGGGAGAATCCCGATCACCTGCCAACCATTGTATTCTAACAGCCGGCACCCACAAGAGTCACTGTTCAGCCAACAATTTTTGCCCTTCAAACGTTCAATGAGCAAATCTAGGCAACAAGTAAAATAAATTGGTCAGCTTTACGTGCTAGCTATAAAAAAGTAACTCTGCTTCTAAGTAACATGGGGGATGCCATTGCTGACCTCTTATTCAAAAGATGCTGGTCATGCTAAACCTTTGCTTCAGGTTTTTTTCCCCCTCTGGCACAGGGTATGCTGATAAGGAGATCCACATTTTCTCTGGCATTCTTAATCTTTATACTTACTCACCGTCAATAAAGACAGTCGGCATAAAAGCCCATAGCCTCTAACTAGCATTGATCAAGTTCATTAATATCTCTCGCATGGCAGGTTTACTGTAAATTCTGCATTTTTTGTAGAGTTTGTAACAGTCAGACCTTCTGTTGAGTGTTTATTGATGTCCTTGTCCTCATTGGGAAGATTTCACTTCACTTCCTGTCCAGGTGATGCCAAGACAACAAATGAAAAGGAACAGGTACTGTATCACTGGGACAGGAAGATACAGAGGGCAGGAAAAACCTGACAGATGTTCTAACCTCTCCCCTCGCTCCTATATACTATGTGCTTCTGCTGCTAAATCCCCAGGAGAGATAAATCCCATCACTTCATGCCATGTCTGTAGTCTCTAACCATCCCTTGCAGCATGCCTATAATCTGTAACCATACTTCTAGCATGTCCATAGTCTCTAGCCATCTCTTATGGCATGTCTGTAGTCTCTAACCATTGTTATATCATGTCCATAGTCTCTAACCAGCTCATATAGCATGCCTGTAGTCTCTAACCTTCCTTATAGCATGTGCATAATCCTTAATCATCTCCTATAGCATCCTATAGACTCTAACCAACTCTTATAGCCTGCCCATAGTCTCTAACCATCTTATAGCATGCACCTAGTCTTTTACCATCTCTTACAGCATGCCCATAGTCTCTAAACCAGGGGTGCCCACAATTTTTTGTGTTAAGATCTACTTTTCAAATGTCGAGCTACATGAGATCTACCAACAAAAAAAACCTCCCTCAATCTCTCTTTCCTGGCTGTTTCTCATTGCTCATCCTCCTGGCTGTCTCTCCTCGCTCTCTATCTCCTGGCTGTCATTCCTCGTTTTCTCTCCTGGCTGTCTTTCTTCGCTCTCTTGGCTGTCTCTCCTCTCTCTTTCCTGGCTGTCTTCCCTGGCTCTCTCTCCTGGCCCACCTTGCTGTATTTTGCAAACAGTGTAGTGCAACAGGCTGTGTAAACTAATATTCTTTGATGTAATACATAGCACTTCAACCACCAGTATCCACCAGAAAGCTGTCAGGGAGCTTGGCTCAGCAGACTCAGGCTAATAGGTAATCATGTGTGCACAGCTAAATAAATATACCAAAATAGAATAAAGGGGCCGCCATTCACAACCTTCGTGATCTACCAGCATCAGCTTTGAGAGCTACTGGTAGATCACCATCTACCTAATCGGCACCCCTGCAAACCATCTCAAGTTGCAGGACTGCAGTGCGCAACAGTTTTCTGTAGCACTACATTCAATTAACATTATATCTGGCCCTCTGGTGAGGTCAGGGGCTGCACTTGAGGCTCCCTATATGGTGTAAGTTGATCTAAACTGTTCTAACTCCTTACCACTCCTTCCAAAACTAGTGTTGGAGGAAATTCAGTCATCTACTTAGCACATACATCAGATACAAACAAGAATCTATGCTATGGTTTTCATTTACCTTAGAATGAAACACAAAGGAAGACACAGTGCAAGTACAAGGTAAATCCGTTATATTTTCTCAGGACAACTGTTCATATATACATTTAATAAAAACAAAGAAAGGAGTCAGTCTAACAAAAGAAAATAATTCCCCAACTAACAAGACAGAATTGCTGAACACAGAACTTTGCTCTATTGAGGCTGTAGATCGCAGAAAATAAGGAGCCCTCCGAAGCAGATACAGTCACACTGATAAGATGGCGAGGACTCCAGGAAGACGTCAGTTTTACCGGTCGGATGGTTAATCTATATTGGGTTATATTTCTATATAAGGCAAACCTCAACTATTGTAACTGCAATGCAGTGGTTCATCCCTTCCTTCCTTTATGATTGATCGAGTACATTCAGATGGTGGATGGTTGTCCAGGATACGTCCCTTCTAGAAATTAGGTCATGGTATGGTATTGGTAAATGGCAGGGCTCATGTCTGAGGCAGAAAAGTCAAGGCTTACACCATCTGGATTCAGTGCCCAGGATGGAGGCTCCCAGAGCATTTTGGGTGGTTTTAAGGGAATATGCAGTAACATTTTCTTGCTTGATCATGAACCATATTGATAGTAAGGAGAAATGTAAGAGACATCTTCACCAGCAATATGGGAGCCAAAAATAATTTAAAGTAGATCGGGTCAACCACCAATTTTTACCTGTCCGGCTAAATAACCCAAGCATGGCCTATCAGAGCTTATTCAAGCCCTGAACAGTCCCTTATGGTTGTTGGGTTCTACATACCATACTGGCCTGAGCATGCCCTGTCAGCTAGAGGCTCTTTCTCCAAGTGTCAGTATCCACTGGCTGCTATTATAATACAATCCTTTAAGTACAGGCTTCTAAAGAACTTCAAATCTCAACATGTACTAGGGAAAGCTCCTAGGAAGGACCTAGATCTGACTCATTTTTCCCAAGGGTGCTACCAGGGCAGTTTTAACCATAATAAAAATGGGGCAGATTCTTTAGACCCACCCAATTGCAGGGGGACGGGGGACACAAAGTCCTCAACAGACTTGGATTTTAGGAGTTTAGATTGCCCTGCCTATGTCCTGTTGCAGTAATTGACAAAGTGGGACACGTCCTTATAAACTCCACCAACATAGTGATGTATGCCAATTACAACGAAGGACAGTGGGACATGCATAGTGAACTATATACCCAAAACCCTGCATTTTTGGGAGGTCTGGTGAATGGTATTAAGCAGGACCTGTGATATATTGCCCCTGGTCCACCCATTTCTAAAAATGGCCAGCTTGCTCTTATGTCATCACCAATGACCGATACCAGCTGTCGCAAAGGTCATAATGGAGGCACTGGACGTACTGTCAGAATTTCAAGGGGCTCACACAGTGGACCATTGGAGCAGGGAAGCCATCAGGCACTTTGTTGTCCCTGTAATACCATGTGCCTTGCACAGGCAAGATACAGGTCCAATTTGCCTGTGTTCCCTGTGCTAACATTTAGCTTCAAAATCAACAAAAAACATATAGTTAAACTGAGGTGCCCAAACTTTTTAATGCAGTTTCAAGTGCCACAGACCCTCCTTATAGTGAAGTTAGTAAATAAAAAAAAAAAAAAACCTTGTGCACCTACCGCTAGTGTCTTACTTTTGCAGAAATACCTGCTCCTGCAATTCACATATGGCCCCACTGTCTGCCGACTCTGGCTGGGGGTCAAGGAAGGAGTTGGGAAGGTGGGTACAGTGCCAAAGTGTGATTTGTAACAGCACCAATCAGGGTGCTTCAGCTGGCAGCAATACATAGCAGCTTGGCTTCAGACATTTTTTTTTACTCCTCATTTTGAGGTTTTTCCTGCTTTTTGTTTAAAGAAAACCAGTCACAATTGGGTTTATGCAAGAATTTGAATATTCCATCTTAAATGATTGCAAGTGAGCACTCTTCCTAATAAAAGATGTTTGTTTCCTGTTATTTAGCCTGAGCCAGATGCTTGAGTGTAAGAGGATAGGTGACAGTAGCGGCCATGAAAGTTGCCTGATTTCAGTGATTACAGGCAAAATAGATTTATCCGCAAAAATACAATCTCCATGGAAATTAGTCTAATGTGGCACAGCCTAAATGAAATTTGCTAAAACAAAAATGACTAGGGATGCACCGATACCAGTATTTTGGTACCGAGTACAAATAAATATTTTTTTCGGTACTCGCCAATACCAATTACCGAGTACCGTTAGTCCCATTCAAGAAGCCAGGTGGCGTGTAATGACTCGCCGCTTGGCTTCCAGATTAACAAGAAAGCCGTCCCATACGAATCCCCATAATAATAGTAATATCCAGCACGACTCTGCAGTGCGGATCTCTGTCCCCTCTTACCTCGGCATGTCCTGCCTGTCACCCCTCCAGCCAGGAGGGTCCTTCCTCCGGTACCCAGCCGGAGCCGTCTTGCTGGCCAATCATTGAAGCCGGGCACCGTGTAATGACGCGGCGCCCTGCTTTCTGATTGGCCGGCTCCATGCTCCCTCGTCATGAGATGACGAGGGAGCGTGAAGCAGGCTTCCTGGCCAATCAGAATGCCGGGTGCTGCGTCATTACGCAGCGCCCGGCTTCCTGATTGGCCGGGAAGTCGGCTCCATGCTCTCTCATCATAAGTGACGAGAGAGCATGGAGCTGCTTCCCAGCCAATCAGGAAACCGGGCAACGTATAATGACGTACTGCCCGGCTTCCTGATACAGGAAGTATCGGGCTAGGCATCGGAGCATTTGGGCGAGTACGAGTACTCGCACAAATACTCGGTGTCACTGGGATACAGCCAAGTAGCCTGCGGAATCGCGCGACGGTCGCGCAATTTTTTTACCGCGAATCGCGGTAAAAAAAACGCGTGACGGTCGCGCGACAGACGTGCATGCGTAATACGCCTAGGTGTGAACCCAGCCTTAGTGAGTTTGAATAAGAGGTTGGGATGATGTGTTGTAGAGACACATGTAGAGGAGTGCATTTAGGTGGTTCTTGTGACCAAATAAGTTAGGTAGAGGTGGTTAGCTTGTGAGATAGATTTATTTTCTCAACAAAATATTGCCTAAGAATTGTGAAAACGAGAGGCCAACTTTTCGTCAATTTGACCAAAATCACTGTTCAACCCTGCTCCTGAGTGTGTATAACTGCCCGTGTGTTACTTTGACTCTGTTACACACGTTCAAGGGTTGGGAGGCAGCATATGAGCCCAGATATGTGACACGACTACAACCACCAGACTTGTGTTGATGGCTGACCCATCACTTGAAACTTGAGCTGAAGAATAATGCTTGAGTATATGTAAAGCTACACAAGTGGATGAATACCAACCTTTAATAAGAAAGCCTCTACAGTTTTAGTAAATTGGAAATTAACTCAAAAAGTGAAGATTTGCTCCGTTAGAGAAAACGTTGACATTTAAACTGTGCCTAAACAGTACCGTGAAAAAAACAAACTACCCTTTGTCTGGAATGCCTCCTGAAAAATAGCAGTGCCCATACTGATATGTGAGAGTGCCTTGGCATTCCTGTATCTACAGAGGCTGTAAATCTGCAGTGTGAGATCTAATTCACTGCTGCCTCTGACTGCTAGTCTCAGGAAATCTGGGGTGAGATTTGGTGATGTCACTACTGTGCTGCTCACTGTTCTCCTTGCTGGAGGCACAGAGCTATCAGTAAGCAAAGCCCTGCCCCTATCAAGATGACCACCGCCACCACCACACAGTAAAGAACAAGGTATAGTAAGTAATGGGGAAAAGATCAGCTGCAGGGAGACCCCGGGCAATACTGGTGACTAGTCTTTTGTCATCTGCCTGCCTTTTGTTGGGCACAGTCTCCACAGTCCAGTTCCTCTAAGAGTGTACATTCTAATTCTTGCATTAGCCCAGTCATGACAAGTTCTCTTCCAGGTAGGGATGACTATTACATTATATAGTAATCTTCTAGACAGTCTATGACATAACTTTTATTGTCTATAAAGCACCAAAAATTGCTTCCAATATCCATTTAAATACTTTCTTTCACAATATAAAATTATATATGTGCTATTACTACACCTTCATATTTAACACCTACTTAAACTTGTGCTGTGATAAAAGCAAATACAATTCTCATTTTTTTAAACATGGAAATACATTTTCTTTTTATCTTATTACCCAAAGAAAAGAAAAAAACAAAACAGGTCAATATTTTACACTGGAAAACAGTTATACTTTGTAGTTTCTCTCCAAAAACTAAGGCGTGAACAGGATAACATTGCAAAGCAGAGCTGGTTTCACTTAAAGGGAATTATAAACATAGCCAATGATTGGTTTTGGGTGGAGAAATATAAGGACATTGGATTGTCCAAAAACCGCGAGGGGGATGTGCAACAAAAATTGACATTTCAGACACCAGTGAAATTTGGCACACCGAGTCAGCCACAGATTACGCTTGATGCAATGAGATTTCTTTGGTGCTCCAAACCAAAGTTCCATCATCAAGATGAGTGAAGGACTAAAGAATATGTAATCCCCATTAAAAAAAAAAAAAAAGCTGTGCTGGGGGGGAACTTAAGATGCAGAAATCTTAAAAAAGACCCTGTTGCCTTGCCCATGCCATAACCACCTTTACAGTGTTCCTCCCCTGCTCCTTCCTCTATCTTCGCCACCACCAAAATACCAAATGTTACATCCTGTAATCAGCTCCTCTAATGCCCTCCCTCATGATGCAGCGAATTGCTAGGCCTGATCATTGAATCATGAGATACGTCATTAGAGGAGCCGATTTACAAAAGGAAGTACCAAGCACTGTCAGATGATGGAATTGGGGTGATGTCCCTGCTCCCTCTAAGCTCTAACATTTGGTATTTTGGTGGCAGCCAAGATAGAGGAAGGACCAGAGGAGGAACACTGTAAAGGTCACAAGTCATGGCATGGGCAAGGCAACAGGGTCTTTTGAAGATTTCTGCATCTGAGTTCCCCCCAGCACAGCTTTCTTGAAAGAGGATTACATATTATATAGTCCTTCACTCATCTTGACGATAGAACTCGGTTTGGAGCTCCAAAGAAATCTCATCTTGCACCTGCAGCCAAGGAAGGAGTAGTGGGGGATCTCTGGAAATGTGAGTATAAATAGGTGGGTGGGCTTTACCAAAACCTTGTCAGTTTTCCCTTAATAGGCAATGTGACAGGGTCTCTTTATTGCCAGGATCCCAAGGGATAAGTCAGTGAGCAACATCATTTTGAGGCAAACTTGCATTTTCAGTGTATCAAATGTAGAAAACGAAGAAAGAAATTTCAGTGCTAAGAATTCACTAAGTTGGATACGAAACACCCTCCACCCAAAACTAAAATTGGGACATATTGTTAGAGTTCTCCTTTAAGTCATGCTGGAGCCAGAGTGAGTGCAAGAACATTTAAAACATGCAAAGGGAAAAATTACGAGTTTTATTAAAAGGAAGCCATTGATATTCTCTAGTTTTATGGAAGCAATAAGAAAAATTAAAGGCTGAGGCCCAAACTACGCAAGAGATTTTAATTGCATTCTTAATTGCATTCCGCAGCATGATATCAACCACGTGACCTGCAGCACCCTGTATTTAATCGGATGCAAAGATGGAAACTAAGCAAAATGTCAATCTCGTGTTTCTTGGAGCTTAAACATCTCCTGGGTAGTTTTACTGAACTGAATTTACATCTAAAAAGGCAGCTTCTGATGGGATACATTGGCCACTAGTTTTTTTTTGCCAATCAGGGGCTTCAATGGTAGTGTTGTCCTTCTGATATCTATCAACCTCCTGACTGTCTCACTACCCCAATCTACACTGTCCTTACTAAAAAGAAAAAATCCAAGGGGACAGGTTATTACATCCCTTGTAGTGGCTGCAGAGGGTGGGAGGAGCAGGGAACTAGATCCTAGAGCCCCCAAGAGATAAAAGCTAGCGGGTGGTCCAACCCACAAGCAGCCATCCAAAACTGGGAACCAATTTATTACTATAATTTTATTTCAGTTTTAATACATCATTTTGCTTTGTATAAGTAGTAAATGTTGAGTGCAGGCGTGGGGAATCTAAAACCCTCCAATTAATAAGGAACTACAAGAATTAGCATGCCATAACATACTGGGACTTGTAGCCCCTCGGCAGCTGAAAGGTTGAAAGTCCCAGCCCCCTCGCCCACATTAGTGTCTGATGTCACAGCACAGAGAGCGGACCTTAGCCACTTTCTAGCGGTGGGTCCACAAACAAGAGGACCTGCTGCAGGGTAAGTTCTGACTTCTTCCCAGTGCTGGGAAACAGATGACGTATGTCGAGTCTGTCAGTTGTGCGCTGTAGAAAACTAAGAAAAGAGTACATGAAGGAGTCGGGGATCATGCTGCATGGAGTTTTGTTCCCGGGGTAGAAATCGTAGTAATTTTTCCTCTCCGATGGCGGTAGATGTGGCAGCTGCAGACTCTGCTCAGGTACAGTATTAGAGCAATACAAAAGGTTATTTCTTCTTCTTGGCTTTCTCCTCATCCTCCGCGGATAAGAAGAACAAGGGGAACATTCCTAAAATGCAGCCGATGGCCACACCTATTGCTTTGCCCTGCAGGTAAACACAAAGAAGTAGTTTACATAATGGTTGCATTATGGTTCATCTTTTGGTCAGCAGCCCATATGCATTAAGATTATGGTTAAAAGTCATGTTAAACGCATTTTTAGTTCAGCAGTTTTTAACTGAGCAGTGGTCTCACTGCAGAAGTCCAGCACATTTATTCCCCCCTCCCCCTTCCGCAGAGTCACAGATAGAGCTCTCCGATCAGCAAAGCTCACGTTCCCTGCTGATTGGAGGAGTCTAGCTGTGACCCAGTTGGGTGAGTGTCAGGCTGCGGCAGAGAGACTGTTGCTCATTTGCATAGTAGTGGTTCTCTGTGCAGCATATGCTGGGGCTGAGGCTTTCTATTGCTGTTGGAGATCAATTAAAAACAATTACACAGGACAACTTCCATATATAAGTTTTCGCTGTACCTTCTGCTTTTCCGGCAAAGTACGACTGGAGATTTAAATGGGCCTACCATTAAAATGTATGTAAATCCAAAAACAGGATATTTGACTTGCCATACAATCCTTTTATATTAGAGTTCATCAAGGGGCACACGGTTAGAAGGCAACTGGGTTATCTTGACTTGAGAATTAGACAATGGCAAAAACCTCCCAAAAAACTTGCACACCAGCAGAACTACTTCCACTCCCATCATGCCTCAGTTTTGTGCAAAATCAGTAGTAGGAATGATAATAAGAAAGAGGGTTAGGACCTGTGTAGGACTGCAGCCAACGATTATTTTAATAATCGATTAGTTGCTCAATTATTTTTTCAACAAAACGATTGGTTGTGCCGGTATTAAAAAAAACTCTCCTTCCCCAACCAACTAATCGATGATGAGAATAGTTGCCAACTATTCTCATCATAGATAATTATCGATTTAGTCGATTAGTTGTTGCAGCCCTAGACCTGTGCTCCTTACTCCATGAGAAGGATTTTATGGTAAGTCAAAAATCCTGTTTCCTTTATCGTTGATTGACAGAAAGGGTCAAAAGGATTTCTAGAGACATCCCAAAGCATTCCACCTGAGGGGTGGGCAACACAGCAAACAAAACGCTAATAGGCTCACAAACAAAAGGATACAACTGGGGGCTAGTTGCGTCAAAGAGGCGCCTAAAGGACCTTATGTCTGAAATAGACATCAGATGAGTCCAGAACATGCACCTGGCAAATGGTCATGACAGCAATGACCAGGGGGGTAGCCAAAAAACTGAATAAAGTTTGTTTGAAAAAAAAAAAATAGAAAATGTTTTATTCCATTCCTGAACATAATGTAATATGTATTAATCCATCATGCACTCCCTTTTTTATTTAAACGGTAAACACACAGAATGTATACATACAGCATGTGTGTTTTATTTGTTCAGAACTCTGGGACACAAATACTTGTATCCAATGCTCAGTGCTGATAAGTAGACCACTACCACCACCAATACCCATGGGCCTCCAGTTCCAGCAGTGAATATGTTATACTTGCTCTTACATCCCATCAGTGTCCTCACATCCCAGGACAGAACACTAATGTGCTGGCATTGCAGCTTCCTCCATGAGTCCCAGCGCTGTAAATAATGCATACTTCTGAGGAGAAACAGATCGACAACAAGTCTTGCTGCACAATCTTGACATCTATTATACGCCTGCTGGCAACACGGATCATAAACAATACAAGCTATCATTGTGTGCAACAGATTAGTCTAATGGCATGTTCCGTATGGATTACATGCTTGGTGTATAATATACAGTTTGTCACTGTTTAGTATGTAGGCCTGCCTGTAGATAAAGGGATAACTATGTTTTCCTCAGATATTGATTTGCGTCACAGTCCCTCAGGATCTATTAATCAGCTGGCATTTACATTTGGTTTTTAAATGGCATTTACAGCTCTGATTTTAGCTGCAGTTGACTCTGAAAAAAGGCAAAATCAATTTTTGGAGTCTTGTCTACGCGCTGAAATGTTTTAGGATAAGGGAACTTAGAACGGGTAATAATTAGGTTTTTGTTTGCTTTGCAAGCAATGTGTATAGATTATCATTAGTGCTTAGAATCCATAAACTGTAAATGACTAAAACTTCTTACAGGTGGGACCCCAATCATCGGTAACATTATGTAGTAGTCATAATTTAAAAGTGACTCTCCTCTTAAAAAATTGAACCAAAAGCACAGGACAAATACGATTTTAAATGCTTACTTGGAGTACTTCTCCTTTCCATACATTTTTTTTAACTTTTAAAGCCAATTCCCTAGCACAGCGGTTCTGAACCTATGGCACGCATGCCACAGCAGGAACGCGGGGCCCTCTCTACTGGCACACGAGCCCAGGTCCGGATTTACATAGCTCCTGCTCCAGGCCTGCGCCTGAAAATAGGCCCGACCATCCCGGTGTTCTATCAAAGCAGCCAACACTTCAAGATCAGCTCATTATGTCACATCCAGGGGCTTGCCAGTAGGAGATTTCAATGAGAAGGCGCTACTGCAGGTGCGCCAGCAGAGGCAGTGTCAGAATCGTCGTCAAGTTCTCCAATTCGCATCAGTGCCCCTGTGCAGTCACCCAAGAGCAGTATCACGTTCTCCAATTGGCATTACTGCGCCTGCGCCCAACATGAAATCTGTTAGCAGAAGACACTCTCCGATTGCAAAGCAAAGGCAGCCAACTACGGAGGATTGTGAAGCCGCGCAGGCGCACTGATGGGAACTTGAGAAATCAGCAAAGATTCTGAAACTGCCACGGCTAGCGTACACGCACTAGCACCATCTCGTCCAAATCTCCTACCGACAAGTCACCGGACGGGACGTAACGAGTAGGAGATCTCGCCGGTCTGGTTTTGCTAGGGCAGTGATGGCAAACTTTTTTTGAGCCCGAGTACCCCCAGTTTCCCAGCCTTCCTGTGACATCATAACCCTCTCTTCTTCTGTGCATGTCTAATTGGTGCTGGTCCAGCTCCTCTTCCCCTCCTTATATTACCTTTTATGTAGCAGACAGGGGAAGAGCAAAAGGGGGAAACTATAGAGTGCCACCGGAGACTGTCATTACATCCAAGATGGCTGCAACCAGCAGCAGTCTCAGGGCAATGCACACCTCCTTTCTGATGCAGTTCCCCAGCAGACTCACCACTACGAGGTCCATTGTGGCCCCTCTAGTGGGCCGAATGACAGCCAGCATCATTCGACCTACTTCTTTTGAGCCTGGGCTGTCATGAACACAGGGTGGTGTTACTGATGTGTCACCACATATGCCAGGGCTTGCAGCACAATACTGCATAGATGAACTGCATGAAGAGTACCCAGGACTGATCTCAAATATATACATACATACATACACATACATACATACACACACACACTTAAAAAACCGTGGCTGTGATTTCAGAATGAATAATAATGTGACAATACATTGTGCCCAGATGCTCCTCATTGTGGGCTTATAGGGACATCTAGCCACAAAATTGGAAGGACAGGATCACATTCCACCTACCAAGTGTGCACTAACACGCGTCTGCCACATATCTGCTTGCTTAGGTGACAAGTCAGGGCTTGGCAAACCCAACCGTGAGGATATTGCTTCCACATAACCGGCCAGCCTGGAAAAGAGAATTTATTTTTAGCACTTTTAGAAGTCAGCCAACCAGTAAGACAAATGGGCTGATTAATTAAAGAAGTTAAAAACCATTATTAAAAATCTGTGTGAATATTCACACCAAATATGTATGAATAAGCATGAATATCCAATCACATGAAGATGCTTTTCACATGGTTGGATAATTGAAGTGAATATTCACACACTTATTTTTAGTGAAGAGTTTCAACATCTTTATTAAATCAACCTTAGAGAGAACAGGTGGAAGGTAGATGACAAAGAACAAAAGCTATTGTGCAGTCGGTTAATAAGCAGCATCTTATTAACACCATGCAAGTATATGTCACAAGGTAGCTGCAACGTAGAATATGCAAACACAAAAATAAAGCTTCAGTGGCCCACAGGCGACCACTGTCATTCAACAAGATGTAGTGGAAGCGTAACTTCGCACTGTTTACATGATATACATTTTAATTTCCTTATGTTTTGATTGTAGTAGCAGAGCACTGTACCAGGTTAGGTTTTGACTCTCCCACCAATCATCAGAGTGGCAGTCCTGACTAGTGATGGGCTCGGGCGTGTTCGCTAGCGCCTCGTGCCAATCACAGGCACTGAGACATATTCCCGATCCGCAGCTGCAGAGATCGGGAAATGTCTCAGTGCCTGTGATTGGCCCTGCGCGCTGAAAACTTCCCGGCGGGCTCGGCACGAGGCGCTTGCGAACACGCCAGAGCCCATCACTAGTCCTGACATAAGCAAGCAAAGCACTGCTCACCTGCCAAGACGGCTGTCTCTACATAGAGACACAGTGCAGAATAAGGCATAATTAAATCAGTAATGGGGAACGATTGGGCACAACTTCCACTGTTCAGGTCCTCTTTAAATTCCAAACTTGCTTATGTTTGGATTGAACATTTTTTTTAAGGTAGTATACCTAAAATATCTGAAGGTCTAAACTGAAGGCCTGATCTTTTATTAAACGTTCACTTTGCAGGCAGACAGACCTAAATGCACCTCCTACCAGCATCTCTTATGTGGACAAGCCGCTTGCCATTTTCTCTCACTGCACAGCAGAAAAGCGGAGCATACACTTGGCAATATATTTAAAATCTCCTTATTTGAAATCAATGTTCTAATTTGAATTGGACTATAAGATTTTTATACTTAGAATAAAATCCTTTTCTTGGAGTCCATTGAGGGACACAGGAGTTCTTAGAATTGTTAGACTGTCGGGTTATACCACCCTGCCTACAGGAGAAAGGGACACTGGCAACAAAGAAAGCTGTTGGTCACCAAATGATAACCCACTTACAACCATCATGCTTTAGTTTTGCAGCTAGGTAGTACGAGAGCAAGAAAATAAACAGGGGAAGGAACTGTGTCCCTCAATGGACTCAAAGTAATGGATGTTTTTCAGAGTATAAACATCCTATTTTCTTTATTTATGGTCCCAACACTCAACAAGGAATTCCCAGGCAAATACTGGGCTGACCTTGCCACCAATAAGAGTGCAATAACTTCACAGAGAGAACACCAGTATAGAAAACGCAAAAAGCCTGCATTCGGCTGACCAGGGAAACGTCCATGATTTTAAATATCTGGGATGAGTTTACCAGTACTGACTGGCGTAATGAAGAAAGTTCCCGGATTTCATTTATCCAGCATGCATCTACCAGCAGCTTTTGATTGCAGAAAAATCTTCCAAACAGAGAACAGAAGAACTGAAGAAAACAACCACTCTCCTGAGGACACTAGCAAAAAAATGTGACATGATGGTTGTTGGTGGGTCTACCCTGTGCTGGCCAAAAGCTTTTTGATACCAGTGCCCAACATCTCCTGTAGGCATGGCAGTACAACCCAACAGTCCAAGACTTCCTGTGTCCCTCAACGGATGATAAAGAACAAGCTTCTTAGATTTTTCATGTAAACCAAAGTGCATACTATGTCTCGCTTATTTACAGATTATTGTCCTTAGCAGCAGCATTCAATAGCACAATTATTGTGTGACTTATGTATTAAAGAAACATACCCAAGGCCTGCAAGATCTGAAACCAGGTTTCCTAGAGCAGCAGCTGAAAAGGACAGAAGCAATACAAGATTACATACATCATGAAAAAGAGAAGATTAATACAATGAATTAGATGAACCAGAGTTATGCATTTCAGATGCAAAAAAAGAATACAATTCCAGTATTACACAATAGCATAAAAAACACATTATGAGCAGTATTTCACTCTTTATGCTCACGTGTTGTGTAGGCTGGCAGTAGGCAACCAGTTTAATTCCAAGAGCCTCAAATGCAGCCCCTAACTCTTCTTTAAGGTTTACTACACCCACGTTTGAAATGCAGAGAGAAAAATGTTCCCCAGTGGGGACACAGGCAGCAAGAACTTTTTTTTTGCTATCGAGGTCTGGTTCAAGTATAAAATTGGCCCGAGTCTAATTTGGTATGGCAGTTTGATGATATCTTCCCTTTGTGTTGACTTATCTTTGTTTTTCAGTTCTGACAAATCCTGAAATGTTGTGATATTTGCAAATATCATAAGTAGCTGGTTCTCATAAACCACACATTGTTTCAGGTTTAGTGGTCCTTTAAACCATTGTTTTTGGTAACCAATCCATTTTATGAGGTGACAACATCACAGCTAAGACACATCTATAGTCTTCTAATGTCTTCCTGCTTATAAGGATGAAAACTGAATTTTCACAAGTTTAGCCTGCTACGCACCAAGTTCTGCTTTGAGAGATTAGATTTATGTGACCGTCATCTCAGTAGAGAACACAGCCACCAGAGTGTGAGAACGTAGATCAGACAATGATTCATTTATAACTGCTATCCAGCATCTGCTGTACTACTGTCTCCAGTGCCTTGTCGCAGTAATCCTTGACAGATCGAAGGAATTGTTCCTCACCATTCTAGAAAAAGCGGTTTTCTTTCTCCGCAAAGCCCCAAGTCCAGTAAAAGTATTGATGAGCTCTGTTCTGATGTGTATACAACTATGTATCAAGCTTATCAAATGTAATGTAGTAAATTCCATACAGGGTCCAAGATTTAACATGTAGAGCATATACACCACCAAAGGATCTCTCCCACTCCAGCGCCTCCAGAGGGAGTGATTTTGTGGTGGTGTATATGCTGTACATGTTAAATCTTGGATCCTGTATGGAATTTACAATAAATTTGGATTTTATGGATACCGGTCTTGTGCAGCTGATTGCAGAAGTATCGTTTGAGGAGTGGGAGCACACTGTGGCCTGTACCCGGTACATGCATTGATTAGCAGCCGGAGGTGGAATTGGAGTGGTGACTTCTGGTGTCCTTGAAGCTTATCAAATGTAATTATGTCAATTCAACAATGCAACAAGGCAATGTCAATTCAACACCCTAAAGCAGGGGTCCTCAAACTTTCTAGTGTACTTCCTGCAGTTTAAGCTGTATATTTCTCTCTTTCATCACCGATCACACTCAAACATCCAGTTCTGCCTATTTTATCAGGTTTTCTGTGTGTTCCAGAATCTCCAAATCACTGACAAAGAGGAGTGGTAGGTTGTGCTCTCTGCATGTATCTGAAATGTAACTTTTTTTTTGTGTATCAATTTTTGCCAAAACTTAATTTGCCAAACAAATGTAACTTATTTTTGCGAAATATAGACATCCATCTGTAGAACAGAACAAACAATGCTATTGCTATCTTACCTGCCATTGTAGAAATTCCTAAAAGGGCCCCGATATGGAATTCTATTTGTGTTCCCTGCAAGGACAGAATACATGTCTACAATTAATAACAAGAAAACAATGCCATCATAAAAAGAAAATATAGTACAGGTCAACAAAACACATACACTGCCTGGCCAAAAACAAATCTTGCACTCTAATATTTCGCTGGACCGCCTTTAGCTTTGATTGCGGCACACATTCTCTGTGGCATCGTTTCGATAAGCTTATGCAATGTCGCAACATTTATTTCCATCCAGAGTTGCATTAAAATTTCACCAAGATCTTGTAGTGATGATGGGAGAGTCGGACCACTGCGTAAAGTCTTCTCCAGCACACCCCAAAGATTCTCAATGGGGTTAAGGTCTGGACTCTGTGGTGGCCAATCCATGTGTGACAATGATGTCTCATGCTCCCTGGACCTCTCTTTCACAATCTGAGCCCGATGAATCCTGGCATTGTCATCTTGGAATATGTTCGATGTGCCATCAGGGAAGAAAAAAAACCATTGATGGAAAAACCTGGTCATTCACTATATTCAGGGAGACAGCTAATCTCATTTGGGGGGGCAAAACATAAGAAACATATTAATCACTGTAGTAATTATCCAGTTGAAGTTTACCTATTGGCTTAGCTAAATCAAGGTGGCGACTTTTTTTTTTGGCCATGCAGTGATTTTTGCATTATTACTGTTTTCCTTAAAAGAGAACAATGGGGTAAGTGTTTTTCCCCATAGTTCTCTTTAGGGTCACGGGAGGACATATACTAACCTCCTCCTGTGACCCAAAGCTCAGTATATAGCGGCCTATTGCCCACAATATACTGAGAGCGCAGCAGCCGGGAAGGATCCCGACAATACTGTTGAGGTCCACCCAGCTGCGTGAGTGAAAGCGGCTCTGGCCTATCTAGAGGCGGAGCCAGCTGTGCCCGCCCCTACCCCATTTGTTCCTCCACTAAGCAGTAGGGGAGGAATCCCTGCAGGAAGAGGTGACTGACAGTCAATGCTCACTGCAGGGAGATGATTGTGAAGTCAGCAGATCGGTGGCAGGTTTCTGCTCTTTTCCCGATCAATAGATCCGACGTTTGACAGCTTCTTTGTCACAAGTCGGCTCTTACTATGAGGATGAGAGAAAATCACTCACCTCATAGTTCTCCTTTAAAGGGTCAGTCCATTAAAAGTTCATTTTTTAGGGATAGAGTTTGGTGGGCTGACCCAGCTGGATAGTTTATTTATTGCATACTTTTCAACAGCTAGGTAGATTTGGCTATTCCTACTTTATTGGCTATTCCCACCCGCATTTGTGTGCTCCAGCTACTCCTGTTACATTCTCCATAATATAAAATATGTTAAAAATCCAGCAAAGATGAAGAGTCTTAAATTGAGCACAGTACCTGTGCAGGCCTGGGACCTCAGAGCAGAGAGATCTCACCAATAGAGTCCCTTGCACATAAAAAGAAATATGAGGTGGTTTAACTCTTCAACATCAACAATGAAATATTGGTTTTCGGTGGACGGGCCCTTCAAAGTAACTTTTTAGATAATTTAATTACTGTAATATATCTACAGCTCTAAAGATCCTCCTTCTGGGAAGAAGGGAGGGGAGAGAGAAGGAAGGATGACACTATTTATAGAATTAAAGGGGATTTTTGGTTTTGTGATCACATTCAGACACGTACGATACACCCTTTCTTTTTATATAATTATGAATCAGTGATTGAATATATGAAGGAAATATAAAACTGATGATTAATGATTCACGTTATTGAATATTTTTGATTGAAAGGCACTTGACTAGTAGTTAATAATGATACTATAGGAAGAGGATTGTTTAAATATGAGTAGTGTTATAATTCCTATATATTTCAGATACAAGATTATAAAGGCTATTTTACTATATATTTTTATGAAGTAGTAGTTTTGGATGAATTGTATAATAATTTTAAAATGGATTAATTGTTAAGCACTTTATTGGGGTTAGATATGGTTTATATGTACAGTATATATAATGAAATTGGTATTTTTCCTTGTTTCTTCCACTCTTTTGGAGTGATTTGAAATATTACGCCCTTTTTCTTTTTTCTGTGAAATTTTTGGATCGTGTTGTGGAATAAAACAATTTTTAAAAAAGGATCCTCTTCCTTCTAGTGGTTTCCTGAATATCGTGGCCTTGGAATTGACCCAGCTTGGGATTCCAACATTTAACCACCTTCGTCTGCAATTCTGAGATGTTTTTCTAACAGTCTCTTCTGATCAGCATTATAATTGTTTAGCGCTCACTAGAGCTGCAGCTAACGATTATTTTAAAAATCGATTAGTTAGCCGATTATTAGGTTCGATTAATCGGTTAATCATCACGTTTGTCAAATGCCATGGATACCGTGTGGGTAACTGCCCACTATTAAATGCAAAATAAAAGGCTTATATAGGTGGCAACAGTTCACAAGATAGTGTTCATCTCCTGTGCACATTTTTCTTTTAATAGACACATGCCTCATAGCCGTGCCACCCACACCATCTAAGGGTGTATGTCTATGCCCCAAGCAAAACTCTCCAGAACCGACCTTATCTCAGGGGAGCTACGGCAGAGATAACCCAACATGAAATAGAGCAGCCAACAACCATCTGTTGTCCACGTGTACCTTTAACGTGCACCTTTTAAGTGTACCTGTCACCAACTCTTACTTGAATTCAGAGCACCTATTAAAGGCCCACTAAAGCACACATTGTATTCTGGGGAATGTATGTTGTCAAAGCTGAACCCGAATCTAGCCTTCAGTCTTGCAGATCTCCATGTGACCGGAAGTTCCGGTATCGGGGGCAAGTATTGGAGCATTTGGGCGAACACTCGGTATCGGTATACTAGATACTAGTATCGGCACATCCCTATTTATAAAGGGCTGCTATTCCTAAGCACTTTGAATGTAATATGTCGTCAGTT
>NW_017306834.1:658865-672854 GCF_000935625.1 Nanorana parkeri
ACCTTTATTGGACATAAAAAATACTGAAATAGAAAAATACACTACACAAAGTTCTCTGTTCTTATCCAAATGTGTATTTTAGCTTCCATCAAAGAACATCTATGAAATAAATTGGGGACAAGACGCTCTGACAAGCATAACGCAGAGTGGTACTTTGGTGTACCGCTCCTTTAACCGTCAGCGCCATGGCCATGATATAAATGTCTGTGCTATATAAAATATCCGTGTCACTTCACCTGCAGGAGGGTGACACTAATGATGCGCGTCTTGTCTCAGCGGGTCCTTCTTCTAGTGTGACCTTCCAGAAGAGAAAGTCAATTGTGTTACTATAAAAAGGCCGGAAGAAATAGTGCTGCGATCCAGCAGAGGCCGTCAACTCGCAGCTGCTCGCAGGCACCCGAGGACAAGCAGAGCTCGGGCAGGTCGTAAACTTCAAACCCGTGCGTGTAATCCAATAGCTGGGCTGTTTATTCCCATCATCCAATGACTTCTCCAATATGAGACACAAAAATGATTTTCTTTCCTACACTCCAAGTGGCCAGGATATCAGAAACAAACTCACAGCCTAAGGAAACATGCAGTACTAAGAAATATGTAGGATGCCACTGCTGGCCACCTTAAAAAATGCTAGCTCTCTGGCTTCTCTCACGAGTTACTGACCTGAAGCTAGCATATAAAGTATACTTGCTCCAGATCAATAACTCAACAACTCCAAAAAAAATAAAAAATGAGGATCAGCATGACAGCCAGACATCATTTATAGATGGAGTTCCAAAACGTTGCAATGATTGCGGATTTGCTGCAACAACATCAATAAAGGCGCACTTCTAAAGCAAGTGGTGTGCGGATGACATTTTCCCGATTCATTGTTGTGGGGTCATCTACTAGTCGCTCCAGCACCCAATTAAAAGCGGTATAAGGGTATGGCGTGCAAAGGAAATATATTCATAATATGTCCTGCTGGCATCCGATTATATAACGTGACCAGTCTGTGACAGCTTAGTCACTATGCTGAGATTGCACACAACAGCAGCTCCCCAAGGACACAGATATGCATCAGCCTGATGTTAAGCCCCACTCGGCGTGCTTCAGCATATTTACTTTGCGCCGATGGGAAGAGGTTAAAAGCAGGTAGGTTTGAAGCACAAAGGAGAGAGACTGCAGTCAGGGCTCATGTGCTGCATGTGGAAAGCGTGTGTCCAGGCCTGTCTGGTCTTAACACACAGGCTGTACAGCCAGTGCACACAACAGCTGAGCCCCATGGACACATATATGCATCAGCTCGACATTGAGGCCCTCAGGCTGTACTTCCACATATGAGCGTTAAACTGGTGGGAAAAGGTTAAATGCAGGTGGGTTTAAAGCACAAAAAAGAGACTGCGGACAGTCAGGGCTAATGTGCTGCATGTGGGAAGTGCGTGTCCAGACCTGTCTGGCCTAAACACACAGGCCGCACAGTGAGTGAATACAGCAACGCAGCCCCATGGCCACAAATATGCATCAGTTCGACATTAAGGCCCACACACTGTGCCACCGCATATGTGCGAGAGCGACTGCACACAGTTGGGGCTCACATGCTGCATATGAAAAGTGCTCGCCCAGGCCTGTCTGGCCTCAACACACAGGACATAATGCCAGACTGATGTCTGAAAGTAATCACTGGATGTTGAGGGTAGAGATCCTATCTAAACAGACTGGTGTGAACGAGCTAAGCAAGCCATAGTCTGTGTGTAAGCGGCCTAGTGGTCCAGTCTGGTGATTGATGGAACCAGTTTAGCAGACAGGCTGATTCACACTTTAGCAATCCATTGTTATCACATGTTGCGGTAAAGCAGCCTAGTCATTATGAATGGGCTGCCACCACACCACAAAGTATTTAAAAAATGCACATGACCCATTTTAGCAACGCAGCAAACCGCCGTGTGTTGCCATCTGCTGTACAGTCTGTTGGGCCATTCACACTGCCACAGGTGTGCTGAGGGATTGCACACATTTTATTGCACATTGCCGCAATGTAAAGTGTGAATGGGCCCTGACACTGAGGAAAGCCTATATTCAGAAGGAAATACACAGAGCTGTGTAACAAATAACCAGGAAGCAGAGAGACATTTGTGTTCATTGTTATGCCTAGTAACCCGGGAGAGAGCAGAACACTGTGCGAATTTGATGCGTTGAACAAATAAAAGTAACCAAAAGCTGTTAAACTCTGCTGAGTTCACTGTATCCTCTGCAAACTCTGACACTTCTTTTACAGTAAATGTAAACCCTAACTTGAAGACATTTAGTTTGCTGATGCACTGTGTATCAGAAACAGTTTCCTTTTTATAAAATACACTTCATTTTTTTTTTTTTTTAACTTATTTTTTACATCCCAGTGATCTCCTCCAGCCTCTTTCAGCTACTCCCTGCCTACATACGTGCACTCCAGAGATGGCTGCATGCCATGTCTCAGTTTTCTAAGGCTCCATTCACACAGCAGCGGTTGTCCGCACGTATTTGGCCGGCCGAATACGCGCGGAGCTGCTCTAAACAGAAAAAAACAATGCAATTTACTGTGCATTGTTCAGACTTTTGCTGCGGCCGCGTGGTACAAAACCACATGGCCCGCAAAAGAGTCCATGCACAATTTTTCTTTTTTTTACAGATTCCGCACATTTGCGGCTATATAATAGCAGCAAACGAGCGGAATCTGTACAGATTAAAGATTTAAGCGTTTGCATTGCCGTGCGGTCTTCCGCATGGAAAACCACGAGGGAAACGCAAACGCTATATGTGAATGGAGCCCAATAGTGGACCGTGCCCATACAATGCAAGCTGTAATGGCTACCTGTAGTCTCCTTCCAAAGTCCTTGTGACAGGGTGACAACATAAGAGCCCATTTGGCAGACAAATACAGAGCTTTGTCACCTAACAGAAAGTGCCTAAACAAAGACCTTCATGGCAAGATCACAAAGTATTATTTTATTTAAAGATTTTAAAAGATTGAAATGTACAATTTAAAAATTGTATTAAGTTAAAAATGAGATTTTAGTGTTGGTTTACAGACCAAATCTGGGCACAATAAACTAACTGCAGTTCATGAAGTTGTAGAGGACCTTTGTTGTGAACTCGCTTGCCATAATTAGATCTACCTCCTTTTCCCTAAAAAACTTCAGTACACCTGCAGGTGGAAGTCCAACTCCCGCTGAACTTCCGTGACAACTCCAGTTGTAGTGCCGCAGCCCGCAGGTCTCAGAGAGCTCAGTGCTGTGGTCACATCTGCGTCCCCTTCTCCTCCTGGCCAACCTTAAAAGCAAATGGGCCTGGCTTCCATTATGGATTGGCGGGGAGGAAAGGGGGGCAGAGATGCAATTGCAGCACTGAGGTTTACGAGACCTGCAGAGCTACAGCCGGGCACGTAAGTTTAGCAGGAGCTGGATCTCCACCCTCATGTGTACTGAAGCTTTTCAGTAAGGAGGAAGCTCTAATTATGGTGAGTGAGTTTACAACAAAGGCAACTTGCTGAACTGCAGTAAGATCATTAGTCCTGGAGTTGGGCTTTACCATATACTTGAACGATTAAAGGTCAGAAGGGATACTTCAGTTTTCAGTGGACACTGGTGGGTTAGGGTTAGGATTCCATTAGGTCAGATCTACCTGGCTAGGCACAAGGCTGCAGTGACTATCTCCATCTGCCACAATTTTACACTGTTCTGACTAAATCAATCAGCATTTAAATGGCCGTTTAAGTTACCTTGGAAATTAAGCTTGTAGAACTTGCCGTACATACTAAAATAAAAATATACTTTATTTACATAAAAAATGACAACTCCACAGAAAGTTTGCCAACCCCTGTCCAAGATGTTTGGAACACCCTACCAGGCGAGTTCCTTAGGAAACTATGTGCAGGTCTACCTAGGAGAAGTGATGCTATTTTAAAGGCAAACAGTGGCCATGCCGTATATTGTATTGCTCCGATTTAACTTCTCCGGTTAATGCACTTTGTAGACTGTTGAAAGAAAGAGCGAGCGCGCAATAGATACAGATTAAGAGATCTGACAGCTTCAATTCACTTCCAGTCATGTCACCTGGGACAGAAAGTGAATCCTCTCCAAGAAGATCACAGATGTGTTTATTCAGTAAGCTCAGAGGGGTTAGAACATATGTTGGGTTTTTATTGTTGCGTTCCTCTTGGGGTGATTTTCCTTCATTTTCTGTCATAAGTGAGATCAGTTTCCACAATGGAAACACAGTAAAGCTGACAGATCTTATAAAGCTTCCTGACTATCCAAAACCTAAAGAAAAATGGCTGACTGTTGATTGATACTGTAACTGCCCCAAATATATTTTTATATCGTCTTCCCAGAATCCCCTGCAAAGCCAAATTAGACTGGCGGGGGCAGCTTCTGCACTATGAGGGCTCTGTAGCATTGCACAACGCGGTCAGTCTAATATTGGTTGGAGGGGGGCTGTTTAGGCAGCTTACATAAGTTGCAAAGCTCATCAATATAAGCATGCAGGTGACACAGGAAGCTGCATAGCTTTAGAAGGAAATAGTGGTGGCACGCTATGAGCTGGCACCTGGGGTGCATGGGTGTGTGTGGCTGGACAGACTTACAAATCATTCAGCAGTGGAGACAGATCCCACAGTATATTTCAACTGCATATCAGAATCCTTTTCCTATCATTTCTGAACGTAAACGTTACTGAAAAGGATAAATATTCATTTTTGGTCAAATCATTTTTTTAAAGGTTTACACATTTATAAACCAAGGGCTTATATTTTTTTAACATGCCTATACACTAGAAATATTTATTTATAGCCTCCTCTGACATCGCTGGCTGTCTCCGCCCAGACACAGCTCTGCAACATAAGGCTGAGCGGTTCGGGGAGGAGAGACGCCGGCCGTTCACGATGCTTTCCTCCCGTAGCGCTCGGCCGCCTGTGACAGTTTCTCTCCTCCCCGCTGGGACACAGAGCAGCACCCAGCGGGGAGGAGAGAAAGAATGGATGCACCGCTGTATCGGACAGAAAATGTCACTTTCAGCATTATGCCAAAAGTGCCATTTTCGGCCGATATGTTTCGGAGGCCTATATATCGGTGCATCCCTAATCTCACTACAAATGAGTACGGTAAACTAAAACATGAAATTGTAGTTTATCACAAGAGCGAGCTTGGACACAGAGACCATAGGGGACAAAAGTAGCCACCCTCCAGAAGGAAGGACAGTGTCAGCACCAATTCACACGATTTGAGGGTCTACAGCAGAGTGATACACAAATAGGATTCATTTTTGTTAATAGTCAAAAAGGTACATAAATGCATTTTTAAGATTTAAAGGAGAACTATGAGGCGAGTGAAAATCACTCATCCTCATAGTTCAAGCCGACCTGCGACAATTAAACTGTCACACGTCGGCTCAATAGTTTGGGAAGTGAGCGAACACATACCGTCGCTTGCTCACTTCTCGATCATGTACCTGCAGAAAGCCGTGACTGTCACTCACAGCTCCCTGCAGGGATTCCCCTCTCCGAGCCTCCAGGGCTGACTGACGGAACGGACAGGGGAGGGGGCGGGTACAGCTGGCTCTGCCTCTAGATAGGAAGAGCCAGCTGTCAATCACGCAGCTCGGTGGATCTCGTAATGTCGGGATCCGTCCCGGCTGCCGTGGTCTCAGCTGTAGCTCGCGGTATACTGAGCTTTGGGTCATGGGAGGACGCTAGTTTGTGTCCTCCTGTGACCCTGGGGAGAACTATGGGGAAAAGCACTGACCCCATAGTTCTCCTTTAACTCCTGAGTTTAGTGTCACTTTAAAGCCCAAAATACTCACCTAAACCTGCAGACATTTTCCTATCAGCCGTCCACTAGCAGGATCCTCTGACGGCACGGTGAACTCACAAAGAGGTGACCATTCAGCATGGTCACAGAATGCAGCATTCACGGCACTGACCAGAGATATGGACGGTGGACTTGGCATGAAAAGGACTTCAGAAAGCATTTATTATTGTAATTACTGGTGAAGTGGGTGGGAGAGAGGGATTGGAGAACTTTGGCTAGAGGTGGCCTTTAATATTTTATCTTTAGGTTTACAAGTTTAGGGAACACTGGCCACACACACTGGCCACACACACTGGCCATTCCATATGATAAAGGATAAAGAGAGCTGGCACTCGTATGGCAATATCCCTTTATTTTGTTGAATTCGTCTGGCAGAGACTTACGCTGAGCACAGCGGTTCCCATGGAATATTGGGTCTGAGAAGGTAGAGCAGCTTTATTTCTGCATTCCATTCCATAAAATGGGGCAAAAGGCTGGTTAAGAATTCACTAGTCGCACATTATATAAAAGTAGGTGATGCTAAGACCACTACCATGGTTACGAAAGCACCACATTTAGATAAATCTGCTATGTTTTTTGTTTGGATGGGAGACACCAAGCCCACCTTCCTCCTTTGCTTGTTTTGCTACAACATAACATGGCACCACTTCCATCTGTATCTGAAGGATGAAATCTGGAGACTTGGCACCCTGTCTTCCAAAGCGCATAAAATATGTTGCTGTTCTATAAATACAGAAAAATAATTATGCGGTGTGATCAACTCGCAGTAGTTCTGGCAGGGTAGACCACAAAGGCTGCCATTTAAATGGATGGAGCCAAGCACGCAGCAATGGCATTGGCTGGCTGATTTATGCAGGAAAGTGTTTAAACTATGACATTAGCTATATACTGCCAATGTACGGCGAAATAAGAGCAAGACGACAAATTAGTCCTCATGTATAAAAATTGCTGTAAAGGGAAAGTGTCAGTTTCCAAAGGAGCAACCACAAGCTCGGTTCATAATTTGCAATATGACAGTTGCCATCTGATTTGTTGCTATGAGCAACCGATTCTTTTCAGAAGATTTTGTTTTTTTAACATACAAGCTCAGTCTGTCTGAAAAGTTAAGTTTCCTCCTACCTACCACCCGTCCTAGCAACAGCAAAGGAAGAAGAAGATTGGTCGTTTGACAGAAAGCCCCAGGCAGCCAAAAGCTTCACACATGAGGAGCAATCTTCCCAGGATGCATTGCTTCAGGGAGGTCAAATCTATTAGTCAAGTCGGCTTCAGTATTGAATGAGAAACTCTTAAATCAGGTTTCAGCTTATCTAAGATTCTGAAAGGAAAATTCCGCATTCTGCTTTTCATTTTCAAACCGGAAAAATGACAATTTCGACCCGACTGGTTACCATGGAGAAATGCAATTAAGGACACACTCCAGAAGGACTATTTACAGTGGAACTAGACCCACCAATCTAACCGTCTCCCATAATAGTTACTTTCAAGGTATGCCAACTGTCAAGGTCGTCGGTGTACTTATTTCAGCTCACAACTGAACTTTCAAGTCCGCAGATGACTGGTGTCATAGCTGATCACATGTGCAGCACCATGGCAACTGCAATCCAAATATAGGCCAAGATGGCACCTTCCTTGGCCGTAAAGGATATGAAGTTGTAGCTCCTCTTTCCACAGAACGTATAACCCATTTTACAAACTGTTGCACACCCCCAGCCCATTTATCCAGGAAGTTAGCAGCAATGCACAAAGTTGCACAGGCAGCTGGCACATGAAGTGTACTGTAATTTTGTGGCACAGTGTCCTCCCAAATTTTCAGGAACATTGGCAACTGTTTGATTTTTCAGGGACGTAGCAAATGACTATAACATGATAAAATCCCCCTGCAGTATTAGAGAAGCAACAAACTCCTCTACAGGCCACACGTATGCCAACTTATTGACAATTCCAACCACTTCTAACTAGAATCCAGTCTCAAGGAAGACCAAAACAGATCAATGCAATCTACCACCAAGCAGCACGTAAAACTACTGCCATGATCTTCTCTGTGGTTACTGTAATTGAAAACGGAGTGGAAACTACTGTGTACAGGCAGCATTAGGGCCCTCTAAAAACCAACTGAGATTTTGGAGGATTGGCATGCGACTGACTCCTTGCCTAAAGTGTGTACTGAGCCAAAGCAAAGTTGCCCGTGGTTGGGGGGGCGAGGTATAACAGCCTGAATGTTACATAAGATCTTGAGCTGTGGCTGACTGTTGTTTTCTATGGCTTCCCCTGGTGAGAGAGTAATTCATTTTGTGGCAGAGCAATGTCCATTTAACATATTGAGGTGAATGCTCTTCTGCATCCAATGCAGTGTGGACAATGCCTACAAGTTTTAAAGGGTCCGCATAGCTTCCTGTGATGCAGGAAAAAAATATAAGACGTGATGGTGTCGTGCACCTTGAAAGTATACGAGTTGCAGCAGCTCCTCTCACCCCCAAGTTTTCGAACCTGCTGATCGGCCATTTAAGCCTAAACAAAAATCACATGCTCCTTCATAGCCCAAAGCCCTGTTCCATCAAAACAATGGAGTGAGGGCTCTAGAGTAGCAGGGAAGAGCCGGGAGAGCACACATGGGTAAGTATAGTTTGCTTTGCATTTAAAATCATGCAAATATTTTTCAACAACCAACAGTTATAATTTTGACGCCAATTCCGATCAAACAAAACAAGAGCCACCGAATGAAATATTTGCAAATATGATTGAACCTAATGTAAATCTAGAACATAACTGAATACATTTAAAGGAGAACTATGAGGGGAGTGCTTTTCCCTCACCTCATAGTTCTAACCGACCTGTGACAATGAGACTTTCACAGGTCGGCTTAGTAGATTGGAAGATTGGGAGGGGGCGGGTACAGCTGGCTCTGCCTCTTGATAGGCAGAGCCAGCTGTCAGTCACGCAGCTCGGTGGATCTCGTAATGTCCGGTTCAGCGTCTCAGTATACCGTGAGCAGCAGCTCGCGGTATACTGCGGCGTCTCAGTATACCGCAAGCTACAGCTTGCGGTATACTAAGCCTAGGGTGGCGGGAGGACGCTAGTTTGTGTCCTCCCGTTACCCTAAGGAGAACTATAGGGAAAAGCCTTAACCCCATAGTTCTCCTTTAAATTGCTAAAGCACTGTGCCACAAACTGCCACCATGTTTCTTCCTTTTAGAAAATACTTGTTTACGCATTTTTCATCGTTCGCCGAGTGGGTTTCCGGATGGTGACAAGAGTGGGCCATGTCTGCACAATATGCATTGACACGGTCACTTGTAGTTTCCACTGGGAGTGCGTGTGACAGTGTTACAAGGCAAGAGAACAATTGAGAGAGTTTTGTCACCCTATAAAAGAGGAATTATCTGCACAAGGACCTTCATGGCACCAGGTACTGTTTTAATGAAACGAGTAGACTGAAAATGACTTTTGAAAGTACATTAACGTTTCAAATAATATCCAAGATATTAGAAATTTGGTTTAGATCCTTGGTCCTCAACTGGTGGGTCGTGACCCAGATGTGGGTCACAACCCCGTGTTCAGTAGGTCGCCGTGTGCCTTTTACTTTTCTAGGCAAGAGGCTTCTCAACCTCCCCCTAGTGCAGCACTGTCAGTTCACGTGCCAAGCAGCCATTCATATGCTGATTGGCGCCGATCGTCAGCTTAAGGTGGGGTGGGCTGGAGCTATAGCTGCAAGGGAGCTCCATCCATACATGAACTGCTTACAGCTTCCTTGCATGTCCTGTAGAGGTGTCTGGACCCGTGCGACGTCACGTTCTGGCTCCCGACACCTCTTCAGGGCACGCAAGGGAGTTGTACAAGCAATGCACATATGGAGGGAGCTGCGTCAAAGCACAGCAGCCCACACTGGACCCCAGGCTGAGGGTCCACTCCAGTTCTTGTAAGGTAGGGAGACTGGGTGGATCTTAAAAAAAACATTTTTTTTTTTTTTGGTGTGTCAGTGTTCTTGAGGGCCCATTCACACTAGCACAGTGTGATAATCGAACAGTCCTGTGCGATCGCACTGACTGTGTTCTGGTGTGGGAGGTGCATTGCGTTGCCATTCATTTGAATGGCACCCCAAATGCACCTCCTGCCCACAGTTCATTCGCCCACACCGGAACGTGCGGTACCCTAATGCCGTGAATTTCTTTGCATTGCAACTTGGGTCACGACTTAATGACCAAGAAGAAATGTGGGTCCTGAGGTTACACCGGTGGAGAACCACTGGTTTAGATCTACTTAAAAAATAAAAAAAATCCTTATGGATACTTCCTATCTTTTCCTTTTTGTTTCTGTATGTGCCTTTTGTACTTTCTACTATGCAAAAATGAATAAAAATGATCCGATTTAAAAAATAGAACTGATGCGTGTGGACAGCGGCCTCCAAAACATTGAAATAAAGCAAATCAAAAAGTAAGACAAGCAGTGGACCTCATTAAAGGGAACTGATATCCAAATCTTTTATGCACCTTAACCCCTTCGTGACGGGAGACGTACACTGTACGTCCAGCCACAAAGGGACCAAATGACTTGTCACGTACACTGTACATGACGAGTTATTTGCTTCTTTAGAGGGCTGTTAAACGCTGAGAATCAGCTTTTAACATTCATTAATGGATGCCCTTACTACAGAGGCATTCATTAATGAAAGGGTTAACCTTTTTCAGACACCCGATACCTTAATATCGGGTGTCTGAGAGTCAAAGCAAACGGACACACATGCCGGCTTTTGCCGGCATTCTGACAGCTCGTATAGATCGAGAGAGATATCTCTCTCAAGCTATACTGGCTTTTTTTTCTTTTTTTCTTTCATGAATAGATACATAATGTGTCTATTCCTATAATGTATCTATTCCTGGAAGAAGAATGTTTCAGTTTGCTGATCGTTGTTGCAACAATCAGAAAACCTATAGTGACAGCTGAATCCTGAACTGCTGCAGGATCAGTGTCACTAACTTATTATCGGCTGTTCTGAAGTTTGAAGCAGCCTGATAATAACCAAAAATGTATTAATTTATCAAGCAGTAACAGTGAGATTAATTCACAATGACTGTTTGATATAATTAAATAAATAAAATACAATTTTTAAGTTTAAAAAAAAGTGAAAAGTGTAAAAAAAAATAAAAATAAAGGGACAAATAAATGAATGTATTTATTGCATTTTTTTAGCTGTGCTGGTGTTGTAAAAAAAATACTACAAATCAAAACTGGGAAAAAAGTGTGAGGAACAACAGCACTAGAAAGGTAATGCAATACTTGTACATTAGAGCAAAACCAAAAAAACTTACAAGGTTCACATCCACTTTAACCTCTTGCCGTCCGCCCGTAGTAAAAAAACGGACGGAATCATTAGGTGTCAGTTAATTTGACAATTAAGCTATAAATAATTTATCTTCCTTAATCATTTTTACACCGCTTTTGAGGCCATAGAAGGATTTCATTTGATCCAAGTCCTAATAATGATCACACTGTGACAGTTGCTGCCTGCTGGCTTAAGCTGTCATTCAGCCTCTCTCTAGCCAAGGCACAGTGACAGCTGAAGCCAACAGGTTTGTTTGTAAACAATGGCTGTCATGGTACCCACATGACAGAGAATCCTGCTGACTGGTTCATAATAGGTAGTGAGCAATCAGTGCTCCTAGTTCAGGGATAGTTTTTTATGATCGACGGCGGCCGGCTGCCCCGATGTCAAGAAGAAGAAAAAAAACAGAGCAGAGAGGTTTACTCTGCTAGATAGGAGAAGAGAAAACCTTTCCGGTAGAAAATGTTTCTCTCCCGGGTGTCCGGGAGCAGCTATCTAATAGCGGGAGACTCCCGGAACGTCTGGAAGAGTTGGTATGTCTGCTAGTTCTACAACACGATGTAGATTAACGTTCCCTCAGCAAGGGTCGACTTCTCCGAGAACGTCTATATACAGATTGTGGTAGGGATTGGGTTAAACAGATTCGCATTTTCTCACTTTCTGTTCCTGTCCTTTGAGAGCGGTCATCAAGGGACCTGCCAGCTGCAATATGCTTTTATTTACATCATCTGTTCTTCTAAATGTGATGTGTGTGTGTGTGTATAAAGAGCTGCATAAAACAGAGGAACCCTTTCTATGAGCGTGCTCTTGCACAGAGCTGGTTGGCCGCAACTCTTAGGTTATAGCACAACTGAAGATTCCTTACTTCTGAAGCTTGCCTCTTGTGTATTTAGGTTTGCATACTGCCAAGGCTAAACTGAAAGCATGTGCTGTACAGAAATCATTTTATGGTTCCTGGCACTGAAGACAATGGTTCAATTAGGTAAAAGAAGAAATAGAACATGAATAGGGCTGCAGCTAACGATTATTTTCATAATCGATTAGTTGGCCGATTATTAAGTTCATGAATTACTGTTTTTTTTTTCTATCACAGTAGTGTACTTATCCTTCAACAACCCTGAAAGAATTGGTTTTAACATGGACTGTAAAATGCCTCTCACTTCAGGTAATTTTACAACATCTACATTCAAAAGCACAGACTAATAAAGAAATAGGGCACAGCTACGATTCCAATCAAAAAAAGCAATTCTTCCATCTTTTACTGTAGTGCCGATTTCTTGGCGGATGCTTAATAGAACGACATATAACAGTAGGAGAAGACTGACTGTGATACGGAAGGCCTCAAGACAAGTCTCAGATATTCTATCCATAGGCATTTATAATTGTTACCAGATATAAACCGAGAGAGGCAGAGAATTTTACAAGCCTTTGCTAGACCTCAATATAATGAAGTCCGATTATGGCCTCCAAGGCGGCACTGAGGAGCAGCCGATTCAGAAAGTTGCATAACGAATCCCAGCTCAAAAGTCAACAAAAAACAAACAATGAAGAAAAGCTGGTCTGGATTAAAGTAAAAATGGTCTTAAAAAAAAAAAAAGGTTTAACTTTACTCCAAAGAGAGATACATCCATTCTCTTGGGACACTAGTAAAAAACTGAAGCATCATGGGACTGAGAGGGGATATACTTGGTAAAAACGTCGAGAAAAAAGGGGGTTTAGCTTTTCTCCAAAGAGAAAAGATGTCCACCCTCCTGGAAAATTGCAAAAAAATTAAAGCATCACGGGAGTGAGAGGAGATATACTTGGTTGAAAATACCTAAAAAGGGGGGGGGTTAATTTTTCTATGAAGAGAGAAGATGTCCATCCTTCTAGGACACTATGTAAAAACGGATGCATCATGGCAGTGGGAGGGGTTATACTTGGCTGGCTAATGGCTCTGTTTGTTTGCCAGTGTCTAATTCCTCCTAAAGATGACCGTATAACTCAATGGGAGGAATTTATCAAAACTGGAGCAGTCGCTTATGGCAGCCAATCAGCTTCTCTCTTCAGGTTGCACAGGTAAGATTTGAAAATGAAACAGAAGCTAATTGGTTGCCTTGCAAATCTGCTCCAGATTTTGTCTACTACAGTTTTGATAAATACCCCCCAATGTTTTTGCTTTTACTCATGTTGTGTCCCTTGATGAATGATTAAGGCCTCATGCACACTACGTACCAAAACGCTGAGTTCAGATGCATTTGGAGCTCATTTCTAAACGCACCTGGACTCATGTAATGCTTTTCTATGACTGAATGCACAGCTAGGTGTCCAGCAGCGTTTAGGTGCCTTCGGTCTAGGTCAGTTTACCCAAAATAGACATTTCTGCATTTTGGGTCCGACTAGCCGAGTTTTATGCGGGTAAACGCATATAAATGTGACTATGCCCAGCCCAGAAAAAGTGATCTGGGAAGCATAAAGTTGTTTATTACCTGATGACTTCTGTTGGGCTTTAACCCAGCCTGCTAGTGTACATGAGGCCTAATAAATATGGTGTACATCAGCCTCTATGATATGCACAGGTACTGTTAGATGAGATAGAAGAAAGAATGGAATGGGAAACTTTAAAGGAAAACCCTTTAAAAAGGGAAAGTGGTTACTTACCGCAGCAATCATGATGGCGTTATCCAAGAAGCCAAACCCCACGAACGGCAATGCATTGTGGATAAACACTGAAACACAAAGATGGAAAAATACAAAAATGTCAAGGGCAAAATCCATATTGAAAATGTAATATTTTAGTACTTTAGATGTGTTTCTTTTAAATTGTTTTATGCCTTTGTTTAAAATCTGAGTTCAAAGGCTCCAGAACCC
>NW_017306834.1:672902-674026 GCF_000935625.1 Nanorana parkeri
CCCCCCCCCCCTCAGCGCCAACATCTTTCCAGAGCCCTGGCATTGACATCCGTCTGATAAAAATAAAATTAATGGTTAAGTCGTACAGTGTACTTTCAGTGAGTACAAATTTAAAGCCAGTATTGTCTCCCAGATAGAGGCTTCCTGCCTGAAATCAACACACTCTCCGAGGTCTCCACGGACATGAAACACCCAATGCTCCGGATAGCCAGACTGAGCTGTTGTCAAGGTTTTCAGGTCGCATGAGGGAGCTGGGAGGCAATATTAAAAAAATAATAATCTTAGAGTTGAATTTTAGGATTTCATCACTGGCACTGTTAGGGACATCACAAGATACTTTCATCATCTTATTGTGATAGCATCAATTATGTTGGAATATTTCCCCTCACCTTTTGTTTTGGTGACAATGCTAAACATTTGAATTGTTGGTCACAAGATTTGCGCGGGCTTCTGCAAACTGGTTTTGCATCAAGCCCCTGCTTATTCCTAACCGACGACGGCAACCAATAAATAGGGCAAATCATTAAAAAAAAAGAGGGAACCGGAAATAAACCTGAACAAAAACATATATACAGTAAACTCTCCGTTATCTGGTATTCAACTAACTTGAGCTCTCATCTAACCAGAAAAAAAGCCCCTTTTTTTTGTGTGTCTTCATTTGCTTTTGATTACTGCATTTCAATATTAAAGGAAAGTCAATTCAGAGTTTATGTTATGGTATAGTATAGGGCAGCGTTTTTCAACCACTGTGCCGCGGCACACTAGTGTGCCGTGAGATATTTTCGGGTGTGCCGTCAATAAATCGTTAATTTCTTTGATCGATCAAAATTATTTTGATCGATCAAAGATACTCACCTCTCCGCCGGCTTCCGGGTCTTCCGTCGGAGATCCGGTGACGTCACGGACATCGACGTCACCGGACTCCTCCCCCCTTCCCCGAGTGGCTCTGTCGGCTAACGAAGGGAAGGGGGGAGGAGTCGGGCTTCTCCCTCGGCCCTGGCCACGCCTCCTCGTACACCCGGCAGCTCGCTTTCAGGCCCCATCAGCGGCGCGCTGCCGGGTGTGCGAGGAGGCGTGGCCAGGGCCGAGGGAGAAGCGGCCCGGCCGTCGGAGGCTGCGGTGCC
>NW_017306834.1:674262-707692 GCF_000935625.1 Nanorana parkeri
GCTGGTGAGACCCTACAGAGTCCGGGTTTAACCAGGGCAGTGTGGGATCTCACCAGGGCTCTGAGGGGTCTAACCAGGCTGGTGAGACCCCCACATAGCTCTGGTGAGACCCTACAGAGCCCTGGTTAAAGCAGGGCTTGGTAGGGTCTCACCAGGGCTCTGTGGGGTTTAACCAAGACTAGTGAGACCCCACTGAACCCTACTTTAACCAGGGCTACGTCAGTGCAACAGTTTGAATTTAAAACGTATTTGTGTGAAGTGTGAAGTTAAGTCATGGATTGAACAGAAATATGAACAATTATAAAATACTTTATTATTTCATAATAAAGTAATTATAAAATAATTTCTTTGTGTTTATTTGATTCCTATTCAAGAGAATTACTTTATATATAGTCAATATAGGCACAGAGGTAAAAAATTTTAACATTTTCTAATGGTGGTGTGCCTCGTGATTTTTTTCATGAAAAAAGTGTGCCTTTGCACAAAAAAGGTTGAAAAACACTGGTATAGGGTATGGCATTAGTAAGACCTATTTTTAATAGTAACTCTTAAGCAACCAGAAACTACATTTATCCGGAATCTACCAATCCCCGTGGATGCTGGATAATGGGGCGTTTACTGTACAGGTGCTGGGACTTCAAAATGGGGAGACCATAATTTTTGGATAAGCTGGCTTGCTCTAAGAAGGCTGGTTACCAGAAAACAAGGCTCCCCTTCAGTGGATTCCCAGCATGTGACTCAAAGCATATACGGTACATATACACCACCAGCACCAAACCAAATGTAAAGAGTCCAAAATCACTAATAAAATGATCATATAAAACATCCAATGCGTTTTGCGGGCCAAACACACTCCCTCTTCCTCGGGGCTCAGTAAATTTGATAATACTTATAAGAAGAACTCCGGGAAAAATAATTATTAGCCGTTTTGGTCTAGGGAGAAAAATAAAGTTAAACTCGTTCCTCTCAGTCGGGTTGTTCTTAGACCGGTCCCTGGAGCCTCTCTTCCCCTCCGCTGCAGCAGTCTAACGTCCCACGAGTCATCACGTTCAATACAGTGTACAGGATGTGAGGAGGCCAAAGGACATAACATTGCCGCAGTGTAGGAGAAGAGAGGCTAGAGAGCGCTGCGCCATTGCGCATACACGTGACGTCATCGCACAGACGCGTGATGGTTACCTGCTGGTGGCCATGTTGGTGATGGATGCCGGCAGAGAGGAGGGGACATTCACCCAGCGGGATAAGGTATGCCGCCGGGTCCCCTCCTCTCTCGTGCAACTGTCAGGCTCCCGGACCATGACCGAGTGCTGGACTTTTCAGAGGGGGGGACACCAAAATGACTGTCAGCCCAATGGTGTCACCCGGGTGCAGGCCGCACCCCCCTTGTGATGCCACTGTTAAGATAGTTTTTTAGCCTGCTGCTCAATAAGAATTGATCAACTGAACCACTATAAAAGGTTGCCAAAATGAAGCAATTTGTGCAAGTGTACCGGCGTGAAAGAGCTGCAGCCGTGGCACACTGCCAGAAATTGGAAAGGCTGCACTATTAGCTAATCGGTTGCATTACAGTGCTCAGGCACATGCTGCCGGGAGGAGAGAGGAGAGCAATGAGCTCATCAGGCTGCTGCTTTTCCTTTACTATCCAATCACAGGTTGGGGACAGGGACAAGACCTCGTTCTATTAGTTCACTGCAGTGGAGTAAGTCAGGTCTCCACTATGGCTGTGCTGTGTGGTAGGGCTGTATAAACCTCAGGACTGGATCGATAAAAATACAAATCCTTTGGCAGGTAAAACGGCTCCCTTACATGCATTTCATCTGAGCATTTAGCACTTGCCTGGAGTTCAGCTTTAACAGATCTGACATACAAACATTAGCGACTTGTTATGGAAAAAGAAAAGCATTTTAGCAAGTAAATGATGTTTTCCTGTTCAGCAAATAGCAGGAGCTCTATAGGATAAAGGGTAATCTGTCGGGTTTAATCAGATCACAGTTCGATGCTGCACGTTCAGCCAGCGCTAATCTCTTGAAAAAGATAATCACCATGCTAAAGTCCCAGAGCTTTTCAGTTCATACAGCCCGTCCAATCCCAACTTGACACTGGCATCAACCCCGACAGGAGAATTTATGTTGTGCTCAGCAACTGAATGTTCCTTCTCCTTTCCCAAAGATAGTGGAAGTCACCATGTGACTCTGCTGGGCAATTCCATTTTAGAAATGTGTGATACCTGTGGGCCACCATTATGAGTACGATCACCAGTGTGTAATTGAGAAGGTCGATGAACTCCTTCAAAACCAGAAAACGAATCCTTCACCTTAATTTTACACACAGGAAACTAAATGAAAATGAATGGGAACAGGAATCTAAATATCATGACATTTTCAATGAGGTGACCTTTAACGGACAAGCCCGGTCTTCAATATCGCAGATTTACGCAGAGGACATATTTTGTGTTGTGCTGGGAGATTGCTCTTCTGACATTATTTGCTTTCAATTAATTTTTCCGAGACACATTTTACAGAGGAACTTATTCACAATTTACTAGTTCAATTTAATGTGCACCTGTCGTGTATGAGCAGGAAGGTAAGTAGAGAGGGAAGGAGTAGGACAAACAGAAGGGAGGCAGGAACGCAGGGGAAAGGCATCACCGATGGAAAGGCAGGAACGCAGGGGAAAGGCATCACCGATGGAAAGCAGTGTTGGTATATTAGGCTTAATAAGTATTAATAATCAATAATAACAAGTGAATAAAAAGTTTCAAATTGTGCACGAATACATGAAATAAATAAAATATACAATTTTAGATATAAATACCAATAATACAAAAATGTATATAAATCTCAAACTTATCAAAGTGATATGCAAATAATCGTTATGTGAGTCCAAAAATAGATGATTTGTGAATCCAAAAACTATAGAAATATATAAATAAATAGTTGATTGAAAGTGAGTCAAAAATAGATGATTTGTGAATCCAAAATACTTTAAACTTTCAGTGTCCGCAACGTATTAGTAATAATAATAATAATAATAGAAGTCCCACACCGCAGTGTCCACGTCTAAATCCCCTCTGGGGTGCGCACTCACCAGACCAGTATATTCACAGGCAAAAGAAGATGGTAGTTCGTGATCCTCCAAACGTCTCGTCCTCACCATATGCATCAATATTTAGTCACAAAAATATAAAAGGGACAAGAACTCCTCATGGTGTAGTCGATAGCATGCTTTATTAAACACAACAAGTAGCCACTTACATTTAAATGTTGTTGTGTTGTGTTTAATAAAGCATGCTATCGACTACACCATGAGGAGTTCTTGTCCCTTTTATATTTTTGTGACTAAATATTGATTGAACGAATTATTTATTTATATATTTCTATAGTTTTTGGATTCACAAATCATCTATTTTTGGACTCACATCTTATTAACGATTATTTGCATTCACTTTGCTACATATCACTTTGATAAGTTTGAGATTTATATACATTTTTGTATTATTGGTATTTATATCTGAAATTGTATATTTTATTTATTTCATGTATTCGTGCACAATTTGAAACTTTTTATTCACTGGTTATTATTGATTATTAATACTTATTAAGCCTAATATACCAACACTGATTTTATTCACTCACTGGTGATCCTGAGCGCTGCACATCCAGTTACATACTATCTGACCCTAGTGTCCCTAGTACAGCAGCTCTAAGATAGAGGGATTCATTTATTCATATATTTATTTATTTAATTAAAGGTATCCACATCGATCTATTAAGCGCGGATTATACATATTTCATCACGCAGGGCAAAGGAAGGAACGCAGGGCAAAGGCAGGAACGCAGGGCAAAGGCAGGAACGCAGGGTTTCAGTAATAAAGATATACTGCATTTTGGAAGGGTGTTATACCTTGCATCCTGTACCAGTAAAAAAAAGTTCAAAATAGGGTTGGCCAATCTCCCATTCCTTGTGATCGTCTCATCAATAGGATGTGTAGCCTCAAGGACCAACCATAAAACACAAGAGGTAGGAGGGTGCAGGAGCAAAAGCCAGCTTCTTAGATGGGACCCTTTATTTGCATTTTAGAGCTTTATGCGTGTTGGGGGTGCTAAGGTGCTCCAGAAAATATGGAATGTGTAGGCATCTCGGGGTTCCTGCACTACGACATGTCAGTCATCTTATTTTCAAGAAGTATCAGTCACTCATGTGTGCACATTAGGTAAATTATGGTTATAAATTTTCTT
Source organism: Nanorana parkeri (assembly GCF_000935625.1). Lineage (NCBI taxonomy): Eukaryota > Metazoa > Chordata > Amphibia > Anura > Dicroglossidae > Nanorana > Nanorana parkeri. The sequence continues at coordinate 678,501 of NW_017306834.1, forward strand.
GAAATAAATTGATTATACTTTATGCCAGTTTTGTGTGAAGAACATGTATGTGATCATATGGTTTCTAAGCTGATCTCTGATGTGTAGTCAAGTGGGAACCTGTTGTTTCTTCCATATTTGTTTAGAACACAGATAACAGCTGACAAGCCAGGAAGTGTTTACCATTGTATAATTTAGTTTATATTTTGACATGTTTTGTTGATCCATCCAACTTCTACCTTGGGTTCCCCTAATTTTTACATATCAAAGTCACTTTAATGGCAGATTCACAAAATGGATTACAGATTCCAATTTGATGAATATCTGGCTGAGGAATCGGTTTATCATTATGTTCAGGTAATGATTCCTTTAATCAGTAGATATCAATTCAACAATGTTTCCCAGCCTTACCGTGCTTCATCTGCGTGGAGGATGGTGGCTCAGCTTCTAGCTGTTCTGCAAAAGAAAACAGAACAAGATATGATTTACAATGAAGGCAGAATACATAATGAAACATGCTGCAATAAACAGTGGTGTGCTGGCAGGAGCTGGCACATTAATTATAAGGCTGTCTGCCAGTGTGTAGACATGGCCCATGGGTAGAGGTCCCGATGCTCCTCGCAGGGTAATAACACGCAAATCACTCTGTAAGCACTAAGCACTATACTGTGCAGAGACTAAAGACATTCATGGTGCTGTGCCACCGGCTTCTTTATCAAAGCAAACTATAGACTATTAAAAAGGTTTTTTTGACAGGTCACAAACTTGCCCAATTCACACTGAGCATATGAACAACAAATGAATAATTAGAGGTTCAATAAAATCAGCACATACTCATATAGGCTGCTGAAGTTACAAGCAAATCTTTGACCCTAAGCTTTCTCCTCGTGTCTCCCTATTGGTCCCCCCGGATGGGTGATGCATTAAAAGACTAATAGGGAGGTAAGGGAGGAGCCAACCAAGCTCAATCTTTACAGGAAATGTTTTAATAACGTCAGCTGCCTGTATTTCTATCCTTCTGATCGAAGTGATTCTCAGCAAAGATAATTCTTTGCAATCTATTCATTATTTTTCTGACTGCCTAGTTTTGTTAACTTTAATGTAATCAGGTAATGTCCAGCAGAGGAAGGCCATTATACCACACCCCACCGCTATAAAGTACAAACACGACAAAACAGGCATATAGCCTGGTGGGGGCTCTTAAGATATGCAAACAAGGCCTTCAATTAAAACTAAATAAACTTTATTAATAACAATTAAAATATGGTAGCTAAAAACCATCACAAAATCACCCATGAAGTGCATATGGCATATATAAGCTGCAAAATGTGTGTTCCGATTCCACAATGACTTAAAATGCAGTTGGAATCCCACAATGTTGGGATGAGAAAGCACCGAAGTGGTAGTTGGCACATTGATGTTTCCTCAACACGTTTTGCCATAAACGGCTTCTTCAGGAGCATGTAACCACAAGTGTGGACCAGTAGAAACAAGGACATAGACTTGAGCTATGGAGGCACGTCCGGACATGGGCTCCCCCAAGGGAGCCGCAGGAGGGGCAACCCCCATGCAACGTAACAGCGGAAGCACGGACGTGCACGCTTTGAGGAAACATCAATGTGCCAACTACCACTTCCGTGCTATCACGATATTGTGGGACTTAAAATGCATTTAAGTCATTGCGGAATCAGTTCTCAAAAATAAAGCTTGTATATGCCATATGCACTTCATGGTTCATTTTGTAATGTTTTTAGCTGCCATGTTTTAATTATAAATCAGTAAAAACTTTATTTTATTTTAACTGAAGGCCTTGTTTGCATACCTTAAAAGCCCCATCAGTCTATATGCCTGTTTTGTTGTGTTTGTTAACTTGAATCCCAGGATACTGAACAACGAACCTTTTGTAATTAAATTAAAATAGTCTGTGCAGGTTAAAAAGGAAATAGTTTTTGTTTAGGTAACATCTTTGTTTTATAAATAAACATGTAATATATTGCAAAGGATACTCAGAGCACCATAGGTTAGCTAAGGAAGCAGCACAACAGATACTGCCTTGCGGCTCCTTTTGCCTGATTGAAACATCAGATTGAAACATCTAATACAGCAGGTGTCACTGTGATAAATGATTCACTTGTGCGTGTACATTTCAGCTTGAGTTATTAATTATATCAAATGGAGCATTGAAAATAATGAAAAAAACCAAAGCTCCACCTGCTAGTTTAAATTAAGAATGCAACTACGTTTAGGATTTACAAAACCACTACATTCCCTTTTGTAGTAAACTAAACATGAGATTGTAGTCCATCACAGGAGTGAGCTTGCAGTGGTGGCTACTTTACAACACACACAGGAACCATGGGGAACCAAAGTAGCCCCCCTCCAGAAGGAAGGACAGTGTCAGCTCCAATTCAGAGATGATTTGAGAATCTACAGCCGATCAGCGCATTTCCATTGAAGTCTATGGAGCAAAACGACTGTTAAGTGGCACAAAAGAAGCTCATGGGATATTTCAAACAGGTGCATATTCACACGCAATTTAGCCATTCCATAGGAATACATGGGATTTTAATTTGCATGAGTTTCAGCGCAGAAAAAAAATGCAGGATGAAATGGCCTGGTGTGAACGGGGTTTAAAGCTGCAACTTCAGTGGGTGCTGAAATAGGCAGCGGATGACACAGCATAGACAACAGTAGCAATGAGGTCACCATTATCGATCCGTCCTTTATTGACGTTAGATGAACATGATATGACAAGAAATTGCAACCTTTCGGAAACGCATGCGGTTCCTTCATCAAGCAAAACAATGTGACAACAAGTGCAATAAACTCAGTGAACATATACTGTACATCAGTGAGAAACCCAAACACCAATCAGTGAATACAGCTCCACCCCCACTGATGTCATTATGATGTCACATTCCCATCTATAAGAAGACATTAAAGTATAAGTGTATATCTTGCTTGCCTTCACTTCCTGCTCGATAGCCACAACAGGAAATGAGTGGAAATGCCTCCCAAGTGAGGGAAATCCCTGTTGGACCTATTGTCCCCAGTGGAAGATTTCCCATCTATTCCTGTTCTGATGACAACCCAAAATCTGAGATTTTCTTTCACTTTTTGTGATAACGATCACCAGGAGAAACAGAGGGTGAATCTCCCTAACAGGGACACAGACAGGTCTTCTAATCCCTCCATCCAAAACTAAAAAAAAAAAATAAGTTACAGCTTCAGTTACACTTTAAGGCCCCTGTCAATTTTTCAGGGGGACCCGATCGGATGCCCAATGCTAGTCTATGGGCAGCCGTGTGTAAAGGGATGGACATTCCCCAAGGCCGAACAGGTATGGGAAAATAAATGTATCAGAGGTCCGTGTCCCCAGGCCTGATCATGCTGGATCGGGGTGATCTGATGTAATGATTCCCCATAGACCGACAAGGGGTCCGGTAATTTCAGTACGCAAGATGAAGACTGGACACCGCTGGGACATCAGCTCCATACTGCAGGGTCCCCTCCTGATCAGCGCGTGTGAAAAGGGCCTAAGGCTTGCGAGTGCACCTAAAAATATGAAATCATTTAGCACACTGATGGGGTTGTCGGTTTTTTTATTACACGTCCAGTATCAGCACTTGAGGTCAGAATAAAGGAGCAGAAACACTTTACAGTACAGTATCCCTGCACTTAATGTGAAAAGTTACACGGATAAAATGCTGACACTTGATTTCCTAAAGCCGCAAATTAAAATCGTATTGATGGGATGCAGACAGCAATTCTGATGTAGCACATTCAACAGACAAACACGACAGGACATTAAATATTACTGACCCTGTTGAAAAAAGGTGCCTAAAAAAGATCACGGAAAGCAAATCACATTATCCCTCTCATGCCATAACCTGTGAAATGTCTTGATTCTGAGTGACAGCTCTGGTCAGCACATTTACATAATCATCTTGACAACCTGCCTTACTATAGCGGTTAGAAAACTTCAAAGCCATGATTTACCATGCTGGTCCCGAGGGCAAGATGGAACTATGCAAGAGTTAGTGGGATTAAAGGGAACCTGTATATAAATTATAGCAAATAAACTATGGGGACAGAGTTCCTGCACATCCCTTGCAAGGCATCCAAAGCACACAGAGAGCACCAGGGACAGTTGTGCCATGTAAATGCCAATGAGAAAGATCTTGAGGCTTACTATTAAGGCAGTGAGGATACTCACCATAGCGATAGACCAACAGCAAGGTGTTAGACTTAGACTATCTCAACCCCTTTTACCCTTGTAATAGTTTTCAGGTCTCAGGGAACCCCCACATATATCTACACCTTATGATGCATGATCAGAAGGCTGGTAAGGTAAAGAGTTTCATAGAAAAGAATGGTGTGTGCTTAACATTCCCTCTCTAGATGTCAAAATGATCTTCACCAGTAATTCATGAAATAATGGACAGAAAAGAAACGGGCAAAAATTGCACTGACCCCTTACTCTAGTGGTCAGTGTAGAAGTGACCACCTTACATTGGAGGCCAGTGTAGAAGGGACCCCCTTACATTGGAGGCCAGTGTAGAAGTGACCCCCCTTACATTGGTGGTCAGGTCAGTGTAGAAGGGACCCCCTTTACATTGGTGGTCAGGTCAGTGCAGAAGGGACCCCCTTTACATTGGTGGTCAGGTCAGTGTAGAAGGGACCCCCTTACATTGGAGGTCAGTGTAGAAGGGACCCCCTTACATTGTTGGCCAGTGTAGAAGGGACCCCCTTACATTGTTGGCCAGTGTTGAAGTGACCCCTTCCATTGGTACCCACTATTGGCAGACCATTAACATGCCACTTGCTTCTCAGGAACCCCTAGCAAACTCTGGAGAAACCCTGGTTGAAAACATCTGTTTGACACACTGTGGAGGTGAAGGAGAAGGGGATATGGTATTCACACGATTAATGCATTCTGGAAGCCATTCAAAGATGTAAGCAAGGACGTCTTGCTGCTTGCATGTATTTCCTGGTGTAATTTTAGTAACTAACTTGAGAACAAATGCCCTTTATTTTATTTAATAAAGGGAATCTTCTCTATAAAGCTGTTAAAATAGTGTGGTCATGCCTCACAGAGCTAATTGTCCTTTCATTTACATATACTCACAAGGGTGGCTCCTTAGGACCCTGCAAGGGAAAGGAGCCTCTCTAAAACAGGATATCCGGGCCAGTGCTCAGGAGACCAGCGAAATCTACAGGAAGCTAAAACCTTGAAACATCAGGAAGCAGTGTCCATTATAAGTGATTCAATCAGTATTTGATCACTTTAATTGAACTTAATAAAAAGTCCCAGAGATTAAAAAGGAACAACAGACATGATGACAGTTGCAATTTACAATTTCATGTTTAGGGCCCCGATGGAAGATGCCGTTCCTGAAGATGACTGAATTCTACTGGAATCTAGGACAAGTAGGAAAGAAAGTAAAACAAACCAAATGCGTCTACGATGTACCACACTGAAGCGCTATCACATGAAAAACGCAGAGCTGTATATGTAGCCCTAGGCTAAGCATTTACATGGCACAGCAGGGGTCGTTAGATCCAAAATATGTGAAATGCATTACAAATCGGAAGGTAAAACTGTTCCGGTGCATTGTAGCCGCTTGGTTGGACTCTTTTGATGTGTAACTTTAACCTAACATAAAATGCTGACGTATCTAGAAAAAGCTTGTGTTCTGGCTGTACAAAATACTGCAACTCTCTGCAGGATGCTGCTGCAAAATGTAGAACTATATGTATCGTTATCGTATAAAGTTACAATGGTATTTCCTGTATCAGCAAAATGTCTTGGACACAATTCTGCCTTATACAATAGTTCCCTTTAACCCATTCCCGCTGGCCATATGCGTATATGTGGTGGCATGGCGGTGGGCTTTAATGCCATGCAGTGCGACTGTGATGTGACCAACAGCCCCTGGCCAGTGGGGCAGGCACCTGATCATATGATCCTGCGACAGCCAATCACAGTGATCACATGACAGAGGCATATGTAATGACAGAGGCATTATAATCATTTAAGGGGCTGGCTCCCACCTGTTCTACTGATGTACTGTATGCCTTCATATGAAAATCTAATAAAAACAATAAAAATAAAATAAAAAAAAGGGGGGTCTGGCTCCCAATCACATGATGCTGTAACAGCCAATCACAGCGAGCATATGACCAGGGGGGTCTATGTAACACCTCTGGCATTTGCAGTTTTTGAAGGGATGGCTGTGAAGAGTGAAAATGTGGCCCAAGAAGCTCAGAGTGATTTTATTGTTTAACTTGCTTATTGAAAAGAAGTGAAAATTGTGCTAATTCCAGGGGGGGGGGGAAAAAAAAGGCAGATTGGCCAGGGTTGGACAAATCCTGGTCATCAGGTCGCCATACAGACCACAAAGTCTCCCCTGGCAACCAGGATGCATCAATGTTGGATCATTTCCACCTTTGAAAGTAGACTGCTTGCAGAGCACAGAGGCGGCCATTTCAAACGGAGCCATGAGGAGATGAAGGACAAAAAAAAGTTTGTGTTCCAACTACGGCATCTGCATATGCCTGCTCATGTGCAGTCAGTGTACATTGCTGCCATTTAAAAAAAAAATACCTTTGCAAAAGGTGGAAATGAGCTTTAAAGTGTATGTAAAAGTAATACTTTTTTTTTTTAGTTAGAGTAGGGAAGGGTAAGCCTCTCCGATTTCTTTAAATTACATGCTTGGGTGATGCCCCAGACCTGCACCTGAAGTGGCCTGCTTGTAGAATGAACTCCTGCAAAAGTGACAATAAAAAAAAAACCAAAAAAAAAAAACTTACCGCCTCTAAAGGACATTTCCGATCCCCAGCCTGCTAAAGTTTGTAAACATAGCGGCAGGAAAATTCTGGATCATATATGTTCAGTTATATTCATGGGATCCCGGCTGGCTTGTTTACAATTTGAAACCAGATAGCAGGAAGCTCTCAATCAGTGGTGGTAATAATACCGCCAATAATAGTAAAGACGCTGAACGATTACCATTGGCCCAAAATTCCCTCTGCTGTACTCCCCGCAGGCCTTTGATGGACAACCAGATACATCATTTGCCTGCGAGTGTTTAATAATAACTTTAGGATTTAGTCAAATTAACCCTTTCAGTCGGCCTACCGCCGCACTGCAAGGGTTAAGCGCTCGTTTTGATCTAGGAATGAAAAGAAAATATTCTTGCCTTTATTACCAATAAACCATCTTTTGCCGCACGAGGCTTGAGCCCTTGCTCTCTTTTTATGTGCCCCCCGGTGCTGGATCACCTAGATTATCAGGAACTGAAAGCCGGAGGGCATTTTATCATCATTTTCTCCTTATTCTTGGAATTACTGTTCACTGTGGGATTTCAATGGACTACAACTTGACCTAGTTAGTACATATAGCGTGCTGCTATGCTGTGGAATTCAGTCAAGACTGACGGGTGCGCCCGGTCCGAACGCGCTGTACATCAATCACGTGACCATACGTAGTTCTGAACAGAGCAAGACATTACAAGTACTGGCAATACCAGCCTCACCCTGCACAGTGATTTCCCAGCTTGCGGAACAACAATCTCAGGCTAGTAGACAGAGTGATCACCACTAGGGTCAAGTTAACCCTTTACACACCAAATGACAGCTGCAACCACGGTTTTGTTTTTTTGTTGTTGTTTTTTTACAGAAAACCCAAACCGATCCCAGCAAATGCTGTGACAATTCCAAAACTTAAACAAAGCCTATGATACTGCTATCCTTTCAGATAGGAATATGACAGGTTTTACTATACAGTAGCTCTCTTCTCTTAAGTTCTTAAGAGCGTAGGGTAGAGAGTCCAGTTCAATGCACAAAAGATGCATCTGAATGGTTCTTCTCCAAGCAAGGCTTACACAGATTCTTTCCTGATGTTAAAGTGGAACTCTTTTTAGAGCTTTAGTGTTACACACTTCTTGATATTGCAGGAGGCCCTCTTCGTGATGTTAAAACAAGAGCCTCACAGCTGTCTCTGTAGCATCTTTTTGTCTGCCCTCTAGGGGGTGTTTTACGGAGCTGGCCCAGCCCTTTACAATGTCCTTCTCTACTCCTCCCAAATTCATATCTAAGAATATAGTTCAACATTCACACACAATAGTCTCCAACATCCCCTAAATTCTGCACCATGAAATTAGATTCCTACGGAGAACAAACTTGGTGTATATGTGAATTATGGTTGGCCCAGGAGGGTTAATGTGACTTGTCAGGCCTCTGACCATCATAACCTGTCTATGATTGATATGTATGGCTTTGTCTTGACAAGACACAGCTATTTGTCCAAATAATTTTACAATATCACTTTCCAATTCCAAGTTATGAAAATTGGGATAATTATTTAACTCTCAAGTTTTGGGATGCGAGGTCACCGGGGTCATTATCTTTGCCAGACCCTCTTGTGTTTACGTCAACCTGTCAAATGCTAATGTATTGGTGATCTGCAATTATGCTTGCTTTACTTTCATTAGGGGTCGCCATAAAAATCCCCGAAAATAAAACACGGGGGAAACAAGGTAAACCAAACGAGGGCAACCTGAGGTCATTTGAACTTAATCGAAGGCTGCATTTGTTCTAAGATGAGGGAAAGAGAATTTGATACTTAATATTGATATATGCAAACCTCATTGCCGTCACAATGACCACTTGTTCCTTACAATAGAAAAGGATGCTTATTGACACATGCACAAGGCCCACTAGATGTTTGTGGCTGAATTATTTATACAGTGTAGGACTTGACAGAACAGGTTACTAAGAAGCTACACCATGCATATTAACTAGTGAGGTACAAGATAACCTCTGACATGTTATCAGATGGTTATGGCCATAAAACAATTAAACATTCCTCTGTAAATTACCTCGATGAGTTATGGAGGGTTCATGACTGGAGTTAATCTTATTAGCTTGAGGCCTACTTTAGACTTCCTTATTTGATATTCTGGTTCAATACTTTATCAGCTATTTACTGTTTTTACTCTGTGTGCCTTTCAGTCAATGTTGGCCTTCATAGCTTGAGAACTTTGACAGCTTCCTGCAGATATCTCCAAAAGATATTTCACCTGGTTTAGACACCTCTACCCACTCTCCCAGCTTGCATAAGCACATTAATGACTTCTTGAGAGTCGTACTAAATGTTGGTCATTGGCTGATATCTCTTGCCCAGTAGCAGCTACTGATAGACACTTGTTGATGGTTGGTCAATGCTAATGAACACCCACATGGACAGCAGAAACATAGGAGAACTGTACTTCTGAGCCACAGGTATGTCCAAATATGCTATCACACTAAGTTTCCCATCTGCAGTAAGACAAGGAGGACATTTTAACATGACTGTTTGAGGTGTTCAAAAACTAAATCTACTGCAAATGTTATATTTAGTTCAATCAGAGCTGTGCTAGACTCAAATTGAGAATACTGCAAAGCTTCACTCTTTCACAAAGAACCTTTCAAAACTTCTCAGCAACAGGAATCTGAGCATTTGCTCATTCTAAGATCTCTCTGGTGATTCATGTGCACAGTTGGCACACAACCATGCAGAGGTTGATGGGATATAATCAAGCAAAATCCTAATAGAGCAATGCTGCTGGATTCCTGGCAATGCTGAGCGATGCTCATTTGGAAAGTGCTAAGAGAGGAGGATAATGACTTCAGGACTACACATTAGTTAAAACTGTGCAGACTCTTCTACTGCACCAAACACTTCCTGCAGAGAAGGAGATGACTGCAATTTACATGTTATGGCCAGCCAAAGGTGGGCTGGTGTCTGTACAAGGGAAACAGTAGATGGGACATACACCCTTGTATCACCAGGACCATCTGTTATTCTGCACTAGGTAAGCTACACGGCAGAAACACAAAGCTTAACGAAAGAGGAAGAAAAGCGGCTGGGAAAGGAACATTTTAATGAGACTCTATGGCCTCAAGCTGGAAAATAAGAGTAGAAACATAGGAATGAGGAACTCATAGTAACGTACAAAGAAACGGTCACTTTCATCAAATAAAGCAAACCTGACGCTCTATGAAAAGCTAATTGCCTATATCAACCTACTGGACTGTCACAGATACAAAACAAGTATGTCAGGTTTTTCCATCGATGGGGATATTCACTCCATTTGCCCTAATGACTATTGCCATCAGGACAGAAAGTGATGGGAAATTTAAGACTTTACCTAACAGTAGGTGAGGGACATTTTCCCTTAATTTGGAGAGATTGCAGCTCTCTTCCCGATGTGCCTTTGGGGCAGGAAGTGAAAGGAAATGTCCACAACAACAAAAAATAAGTTTTAAAGCAATCCCTTTGGCTTGATGCCGAATCTTTGCTGTGTGGCATAACTCTCAGCACTGATCCTATTCCACACATTTGTGTGGTTGAAAGGTTTTGGCTGAAGAAAGACGTTAAATGGTAAATGTACTTACAAATCTTTTATCCCAGCCCCCTAACCAGCTCATTGTTTGGCTGGGTTGGTGGATGCACAAAGCCATTGGAGGGATGTGTGGTGTAGACACTGCCAAGGCAAACAAAGGGACAGTCCAGGCCATTTTCTGAATTTAATGTTGTACCAAATTAGGGATGTCCCGATACCGGTACTAGCATCGGTATCGGGACCGATACAGGGCATTTTGACAAGTACTTGTCAAAATGCCCCGATAGATAGCGCCAAAGCTTGCGCTATGGTTTTTTTTTTCTTACCTCGCCGAGTGTGGCGTCACTGCTGCTCTGGTGGGCGGCGCTCCAGGTGGGGTCCTAATTTAGGTGGCTGGCGACTGCCCAGAGGACCCCACTCGGAGCGCCGCCCACCAGAGCAGCAGTGACGCGAAGCTCTTCAGCTCAGCGCCATCCTTCAGTGCCGGAGAGCAGCGGCGAGCCAGCGCTGGTCCAGTGGGAGGAACTCCAGGTGAGATATTAATTTAGCTGGCTGGCACCTCTGAGCCAGCTAAATTAGGACCCCACCTGGAGCTCATCCCACCGGATCAGTACTGACTCGTCGCTGCTCTCCCGCACAGTGAGTGATCATTTAACCCATTCATGTTAGCAGAGGATAATTGTAAATCTATTGTACATGTACTATGTACTACATATAGAATGCACTGCAACAATAGATTTACAATTATCCACTGCTAACATGAATAGGTTAAATGATCCATAGTACATAATAGTACATAACATGAAGTTGTACTATGGATCATTTAACCTATTCATGTTTGCAGTGCAGAATTGTAAATCTATTGCTGCTGTGCATTCAATATGTAGTACATAGTACATGTACAGATTCCCAATTCACTGCAGCAATAGATTTACAATGATCCCCTGCTAACATGAATGGGTTAAATGATCCAGAGTACAACTACGTTATGTACTATGGATCATGATTTAACCTATTCATGTTAGCAGGGGATAATTGTAACTCTATTACTGCAGTGTACGGGACATGTGTGCTGTATACAGTATGTACTATGGATCATTATTTAACCTATTCATGTTAGCAGGGCAGAATCGCAAGCGCCTCCCACAAGCTGAGCACCAAGACGTGATGCAGCGATCCTGCCAGTGCCGACTACAAGAGGCACCTTGTGAGGCAACAGGGATCGGAGTGAAACTAAGTGAGGGAAGCTGGGACGGGGCTGGCTGTAAATCTATTGCTGTAGGGTAGCGGAGGTGTGTGCTGTATATGTAGAACATATACAGCACACACCTCCACTACCCTACAGCAATAGATTTACAATTCTCCCCTGCCAACATGAATAAGTTAAATAATGATCCATAGTACATAACATGTAGTTGTACTATGGATCATTTAAAGTCACCTGTCCCTTTAAGAAAAAGTATCGGTAATTGGTATCGGCAAGTACATGAGGGGAAGTACTTGGTCTTGAAAAAGTGGTATCGGGACATCCCTATAACATATTGAGGTTGAGAAAATTTAGCAGCAAAAGGTGAAGGAAACAAAAGGTCCCGCCTAGTTGTGAGAACTAAAGTGTTTCTTTTCCACATTCTAACTTCTGAACTTTTTCATCTTACAGATAGCAATCCTCTAAATTATCAGGGGAATGAGTATAACAATGAGAACAAGTGGCTTCAATTTTTGGGCTTTGGAATGGCAGCATTGATGCAATAGTGTAGTCCGATTCTTATCTTCAATAAATAATAGACATTCTCTATCTCTTGAATTGCCATCTCTCTGGTTATTATCGAATGCACAGAGATCACATCTGTCCCTATTATCAAAAAATCTATCCAAGGCATTATCCTGCTACAGATCAGAATGCTGGGCCGTCTGTAAAACTGCTTTGTCAGGGTGCGGCCGGACTGGAATTGTGAGAACAGAAGCTGGCGATGGTTTTTAGTGCTGACATGGGTTTCCGTACACTCTGCTAACACACCAATAGAAAGATTCACAGCTAATAAATGAACCAGATAACAGCTAATTAGACATTCTGCCAGGAGCCACTTTTCCCGATAAATGTTACCCTCAGGATTGATTAAGGTTTACATGTGCTGAAGACTGCTGCCCGAGCTATGGGTACAGCTTATGGGGAGGCGGCTTACAAGTCATGATGCGTCTGTACATCCACCCATCTAATCGGGCCACTAACTGGAAATATTTTTGGGTGGCACAAACGTATGCTCAGTCTGGCCTGTTGAGCACATGAATATACAAAGCCGACTGCTATGATTCTCCGGAAATAAGGCCAATGCCAGAGCTATCACCAAGGAAATCACAGGCTTGACCCCTGAAATCAGACTGTATGGGGGTGTCTGCAGAGGCTGTACACCATCTATAGATATAGAACCATTTCCCATTCAGTTGGTGTGGTGACAATCACTTCATGTTCACGTCAGCTGACAGATACTACTCTAACCTGAGGGCAGACCTGAGGCTCCAGATTTTGCACCTGCAGTCTCTCTACTCCCCACGGTGGTCAGAGTCATCAAGTCTAATGTGGAGCCCAAAGCCCTGCATTATACATTAAGATGCCAAGGCACAGTCCACAAGCCAGAGCATTGGGGAGAGAAGTATGCTCTGACTGGCAGGGAGCAGGGACTGGGTATGTAAAAGTCCTGTTCACAATACCCCTAAAAGCTCCACTGCAAGGGTTGTTTAATTTTACCCAGAGAAACCTTTCAATATCACAAAATCTCGCACACAAGCTTGCTGCATCACTTGAGTTTACGTGGAGCTCAAAACTTTCATCAAGCAGTAGAAGGGGTGTGCGTGGCTTATAATGAAAGATTGATATGCCTTTTAACAGGTAAAGCCAGCACTGGCTTGCTGTGGATGCTAAGAAGGAAGCTGGCTAGAGCAATTGCATTGTTGTAATCTAATGATGGTTCTGCTGACTCGGCTGAAATTCAAGCTTTGGGTGGCCCTGTTGGCACCACTCCGTTCGACAAAAGTTTTTTCAAAACAAGCTTTGTCGAAGGAGCCAGGCCGAAAAACAGCCGAGCAATGACTGAAGCCAATCAATAGCCAACAGTGTGGATGGTGGAAACAATGACATTCTAGCATGTATGGCCAGTTGAAGCTGGGGTCTCAAACTGGTGGCAAAAATATGCTGCATTGGCCCAACAACACTATCCCTAATTCTGGTCTTGAAGTGTTTAGTGGGAACATGTGGAAGTCTTATTTGTAAAATAAAGTGACTCTGCAATTAAAAAATGCAGTTGCTAGCAGGTAAAAAAAATGTCAGCCCCCCTATATGCTTGAATCTCAGGCTCTTCTGATTGCAGAGATCTCCGACACTTTGATAGTAATAGAGCTTGCCTATCCCATCCCACCTCACACACATTCTTATTGACCAACGCTGGACCAATAGGAATGGGCAGTATGAGGCAGGAGGGAATGGGCAAGCTTTGACACTACCTGGAATTGCTCATAGCCGGTATAGATACATTGAATGCGGTCACCTGCAACTGTAACAACTGTACAGTGTAAATGACAATGTTTTTGCAGGAGCCACAGGTGCTGCGTACATCCCATAGATGTCAATGGCTGTGCACAGGTATATGCCAGACTTGCGTAAACACACTCATGTGTACAGGTGCACAACCCTGAATTCAGACAGTGTTCGGGGTTGTGCACCTGTACGCAGTGAATATTTATGCAAGTCTGGCAAATACGCACACACGGCCGTTGACTTCTATGGGAGGCAGCTCACAGCACCTGTGGTTCCCTGGTTGTGGAAAGCCGCCAGGATTTACATTGTATGGCCGCAGGTGGCCATGTGCAAGAGCCCTAAGAGCTTTACTATTCATGTGCCGCACAATGATGATAATATAATTTGTATATAAAGCATCAAAACAAGTTAAGTATTGTTTTCAACACACTACTTGGCGCCTTTGCCCATCCCTTCTTCAATGCCGCATTAGCATTGTATAGTATAATTTGCATTAATGTACGAGACCATTTCCACCTAAAGATAAAGTGCTGTGACTCATCAGCAAATTACTGTCCTATTTTGACAGAGCAGATTCAACTGAGTCACTTGGGTGTAATGGCTCAAATGGCATAATATGAATATTAACACAAAGGAAGGGAATAAGTGCACATCAAACCTTAATGGCCAACTCCACCCAAACCAGATATTAGAGTTGCGCAACTGCTGACACAATCTGAATCACATGCTGGCTTGTTACATCTCACAGGGACTAAAGTAGCAATATCACCACCAGGGCCGGATTCCCCACACGGCCACCGATGCCATGGCCACTGGGCGGCAGGGGGTAGAGGGACGGCACTGCCGATACTAGTATACTAAAAGGTCAATGCTGGCTCTTTAAATTTTTTAGGACGTTTGGCTGCCTGAGGTCCTGAGCTTACTGGGAACTTCAGGCAGCTGTCTTCGATAGTGACCGAAACGCATCCCTGGTGAGACCTGCATGCATCCCCGGTGAGTGTGTGATGGGGGGTTGGGAGTTTGGCAGGGAAGGGGACGCATTGAGGAACCTGGCCTTGAGCAACAGAGAGTAAATTCGTCTCTGATCACCAGCGCAGAAAGATGCACCAACTGAATCATGATGAAATCTTAATGGTGGTGTCAATATCTTCCAAAGGAAACACACACAAAAAAAAAAGAAATAAAGCCATGTTTAAATGAGGAATTTGATGTCTGTTTCAACTGCTAGTGAATGGCTGATAACCTGGTAATAATGAGACTGTATACGTAAACCCTTACAATAAACTTATTTTATTTGCTCACTTTTGGTCTGTTCATTATACCATTGAAAGCGTTTTGTTATATCTGTTGACCCAGCCAAAAATCCATTGAACTGATAACTTCCTGTGCTTTCTGCCCATGCAGCACTTTTATAAGTTAGCCGTCTTACAATCCTTCTCTTTGTGGCCTACAGAACAGATAAGGAGCAGAGGAGGTGTTCTGTAATCCTAACAAGCTTCCTGTCCTAGGGTGCAGGGATCCCAACCTGAAATAAGTCATTTCAGGGAGGTGCCATTCTCATTTCAGGGAGGTGCCCTATGTCACCCCCCCTCTCCACAGGGGTGCAACAAGGAGGAGAGCACCCCCCTGAATTAACGACAGATCTCAAAGAAGCTAATGCTTCCCTTGCTATCTGTTTTTTTTTTTTTTTAGTGTTCTGACCGCTGCTGCAGGCAAAAAAACCAAACAAACGGCAGAGAAACTAATAGCTAGATAGCCATTGGCCATTTCAATTTGCAATAGCAAGCTGGCTATTGCACCCGCCCTCTGCTGCTGTCAGTCAGCAGAGGTGGACCTGATGGAGAACGTCAGGTCCACCTCTAGTGATTGACAGCAGCAGTGGGCGGGTGCAATAGCTAGTCTGCTATTGGCTATTGCAAATTGAAATAGCCAATAGCAATCTAGCCATTATTTCCTATGCCATTTTTTTTTGTATGACGAACGGCGGCCTTGATGTCAGAAAAAAAGACAGCATGGAAAGGTTTACTCTGCTAGATAGAGCAGAGTAAACCTTTCCGGGAGAAAATGTTTCTCTCCCAGGTGTCCGGGAGCCGCTGTCTAATAGCGGGAGACTCCCAGGACAGTTGAGATGTCTGTAGTGTGACAACACTGCTCCTCCATAGATATAGTACGGTGAGTGAGCCTCGTCACCCCTGCAAAGAAAGTGTGTTATTGGCAGGATAACCAGGTGAAAGTAAAAAAAAAAAAAAGAAAAACCCATTAGAAGCTAATGCAGCAGTAAGATACAGATATATTACATTGTTGTTCTTAGGTTACGAGATGCTGCTCGGGGTTCTGAGCCACTGATTCAACAACTTCTCAAGGTCACTGGGCTGCCCATCCACGCTCTTGGTTCCTGATATTAAAGCATGACAGAACATTTGTGATAAAAAAATTATTAGTCTGCTACCCATGTGATTCAATATCTTCAATGCCAGGAGCCGTTAAATGACAATCTGCATACAGCAAATACTATTCACTGCAGCGATAGAAGGCTTGTGTTTACAACAAGATGGACAAATTAACATGGAATTCAGAAGCCAGTCTGTCCAATTTAGGAGCCAGCTGGACTTTTTTTCAGAAGCCATATCCATTGACAGCAACCAGAACAATCCCCAAAAGTTGTTACTTTTAAGAACCATTGGCTACCTGGCTCCTGGGATTTGTCCAGCCCTGGGTTACAAACAAACACCTGACAATGAGCCCCCATTCACACTGGTCTGCTCCAGTGCATTCCATTAATGTGCAACATTTGAAAAGGCTGCCAACCAGAACAGTCAAAAAAAATCCATGCACACCACAATACATGGCAGTGTTACCGAGCATTGTGGTGCACTCCAACATATTGCATTGGAGGTGAATTGCCTTACTGCATTGGGGTGCCACAACACACTAATGCGTGTATAGTGCCTTCCCATGTGTTACTGCGCACATTGCCGCAATGCACAGGTGTGACTAGACCCCAACATTGTGACCAATTTGCTTACCTAAATGGTTTTACATCATTTAAAGTATATCTAAACTCAATAACAAAAATGCCAGGGGGAATGAACGAGCCCATCCAGGCAGACTTACCTTATTTTAGTTGCTAGCTTCAACGGCTTCCGATTGGCTATTATTGGTGTGCTTGGGCCATTCTAGCCAAGCACTAGTTATGTGATCGAAGTTACGCTATTTATATATATATTTTAATACATTGAGTAAACCAATAAAAAAATGCCATGGCCATTTCTGGCCAATTGGAGAGTGTTCGTTTTATTTTAATAATATAAAAGGTTTGCTTGGATTTAAATATCACGTGCTTTTCCATGCATGGCTCTGCATCCAGGGGCATTCATCCTTACCTGTACGGATGTGCAAATGCGGTTCGGCGTGTAGTATCGTGCAACCACATCCTGTCATTGAGTTGTACAGGCACTGCATGCATCAGCTGTCACGCACGTCTATGTGAATAAGGCCTTAAGCTTAGAAACAGCACTTGACCCCGGTTACTCAAAAATTTGTAACATTTTAGAATCATTCATATGATTAAGCCTGGTTCCAACTCTATGCCAGATTGTGCACATATTTGGGGGAAAAAACACCAAAGATTTATACGGATGGGTAGAGATGAGGCTGGGATTGGTGTGAACCCAGTTCACCCAGGCCAGCTTAAAAATCTGACAGACACCCCTTCCTGCCGTCCCAATCAGTGGTGGCAGTTGTGGCGGGAGCGCTCCCCACCCCTTGGTGAAGTACAGCCGTTGGTTGGGAAATGCACCTACTGGCAAATGATTGGCTCGGGAGGAAGGAGTGATGGTAAAGAGTGTTGAGCAGGATTGGGCAACCTCAGGTGAAGTGGGTTCACACCAAGCCCAGCCTCACCACTACTGATGGGGTCCTTGATGACAGCTCTCAGAGAAGGATCAAGAAAGCAAAGCTATTTAAATTTTCCCAGGTATATTAAAAGGCACTAATGATCTGTAAACATTCGTACCGTCTATATCTAGAAGGTTTATGTATCCTGAATAAAGCTCTCCTTTAATATTTACCCAGAAGACACCTGTGTCTTATTATGCAGCATGTGTTGGCCTTTTTTTTGAAGCTCAGCCATATGGTCCAACTCTACACAGATTAGTCAGCAATCTAAGAAGACAGCCGCAACACAAAGCATTAAAAAAATATACTTGTCGCTGCATTGATCTGGGGAATTGAAGGATTTGCCAGAAGCAATGTGAAATAAGTCATAAATTCAACAGATCTCGTGCCAGGACTAGCTTAAATTTAGATGTCTGTTCACAAAAAGAAAATCGATCACCATTCTACGCCTAAGTGAGCACAACAGAGGTGCCAGCTAATTGGGAAATATTTTTTTCAGCAGCTCAACACTTCAGCAAAAACTACAAAAGTGATTTTTTTTTTTTTTTTGCTTATGCACCATGAACGATGTGTTCATTTCAAAACACTAAATCACATGCAAGGGACTTTTGGACAAGGTAAATAAAAATTACTTTTAGGCTTTGAGGAAAACACAATAAAATTTTTAAAAAACACCAGTTTTGTCCTTAGAGGTTTCAACAGGAGGTGCTTAAAGGCTACATTCACCTTTTAGACCAGACGTGGGCATTTTATGGCTGTCTGGCTGTATCTTGAACCTTGGTTTGCATCTACTACAAGCCATAACCCAGTGCAGGTCGGCGATTGGTCCGTGTCTGGAACACCTTTTGCTTCCGACCTTAGTTGGTAGGACCGCTGGGCATTCCTAGCAACCAATGACATCAGGGGTCCCGGTCTTCAGTCATTGGTTGCTAGGACAGTTGGGCGACTAACGTACCTGCCCGATCAGTTGTGTAGAGCCGCATATTCTGCCATGCAGCTAAACTTCAAAAATGGTCGGGGAAATTGCTACTGCCGTAGCTGTCCGAACGGATAGGACAGGAAGTCGGTGTGGGTCATATTTTTGAGCAGGCCCATGCGCCAGCTCATCACTAATTATCCACTAACAAATGTGCAGTATTATTAGGGCAGATTTATTTTTTTAAAAGGCACATATAAAGCACAAGTCACGTGACCGGTCTCCCCTACAGCATTATGCAGAGAATACTTACTGGGACACTGCAAGCACCACACAATGCTCTGCATTTTTTTTAATGCAAAGCGCAGCGTAAACACTGCATTGTAGGTCGGAGTCCAAAATGAATTAAGTCAACTGAATAAGTATTTTAATAAAACTGATTGTAATTCAGATTGAGAAGGAACAAAAATAAATATATGTTTGAGGCACCACTAAAAATATATACACAAAATCACATTTTCAAATAGAAATTAAAAAAAGAAAAATGGTGCCAACTTGATGTAGTTGGCCACCATAATGCTCTGCCTGGCAAGGACAACGTTGGGGGAATGGTCTCTAGGTGGTCCAGAAGCTGCAGAGGCAACGGGACTGCTTGCCCCACCAAGTCTGTATGGATAAAGAGCCAGTAAAACAAGACTTTCCTTAAAGTACAAAAAGCAATGAATTGTAGTATCCCTCAGCAAGAATATTTCGCAGTGCACTTTAAAGAGGTCACGGAGAGCCTGGTAATGCCAAAATGCATTTGACATGTAATTATATACATTTTGTTTTAGATACATTTTGAAAAACTTAAAATTGCAATAACTTGAATAGCAAAATGCAAGCCAACACACCCCAAATGCAGCATGCTGAGCTACCACACCTGGACACACAGTCTGTGTCCAATTGTAGTCCTCCGAAGGTAAGCGCAGTATGTGCAATTACATGAGAACAGCTGTGGGCAGCTGTCATTGTATTGTACAGAATGCTTGAGTCCCATGGAGGAATCTGTGAAACTCACGTGATTGGCCCCATTTGCAAGTGTGCATGCGGTCTATGAGATTTAACATCTGCTGCCAATCACCTGAATAGGCTAAAGCTACAGAGCAGATTTTAATAGCTTAATTCTGCTACTAAAATCTTTAGGTGTAGCAAATGATCACTAAATAAAAACGGGTCCCTATGGAATACATAGCATGTAGTAGACTCCAACTATGTGCGACTTATGTCTAGAAGATACTACTGCATGCTAATTATGTAGCCCGATGGGGAGCCACCTGTTTAATTATTTTAGCGTCATCTGCTGTTGGAACAGCTGTCCCAAATCTACAAAAATCTGGGATTTTTATTTTTTATTTTTAGTGATTAGAGATTTTAGTAGCAGAACTGACCTATCAAAAATCTCCTGTGTAACTCCAGCCCATTCAGGGGACTGCCAGCAAGTGGTTAAATCTCACGATAGCAAGAGATTAAAACTGAGTGTGTTCTAGCCCTAGATATAATTAAAAATGATGGGCTAAGAAATTAAAGAGGCATTAAAAAGAAAAAAAAATAGTATGATCTAAAAACCTGAGTATAAGTCATTGAACCACTTCCACGATTCTTATGAATCGGCATAAGAAGTAGTTAGCATTCAAGACATACTTTGACCTGCCAAGGCGAATGCAAGAGTTTAGAGCAGATTCCATCACATCCAACAAAGGATCTGCTCATATATGGAAAGCTTTAAAAATCCTAAAAAGCCAGGCTATGTTTACTGGATGATTGGCTCTCCCCTAATACACATCTAGGAGCAGCAAAAGTCACTCAAAATGCCAAGCAAGAAGCTGTGGACGCCATGCCAGAAAGCCACACCAACATCACTCCAGACTGCGGTCACCATACCATAGTGAGCATCGACCTCTGCTGGCATTGCATAGGGAGGGGTTTTAGGATATCGTGAGGCTGGAAAAGGATTCAAGAGAGAGAAGGTTTTATGCCTGCCAAATCAAATAACATCCTGTTACTTTTAAGGGAACTGGAAGAATAAAGGCTGAAAGCAAGTCTAAAAAAAATCCTAAAACTAGGTAGCTAAAGGGCATAAATTTGCAGCTGCACATGTAACACTGGTCATACATCAATGGATTTGTCATTAGAACATTTAATCAATAGTATGCAGAAAACAATCATTTCATGCTATATGTAGACAAATCGGTCTTCATCAACCAAATTCCTTTTAATGTATATGTCACCAGGCTGTCAGATAATCTTTAACATGTTAACCTTTTGGCACCAGTTCCCACTGGCCCCTAAGGTACTGAACGTTGGGAGGTGGAGGATGGCTTTCCGTTCATGTGATCGCTGTGATTGGTTGTCACAGCAGTGACATGATCAATAGCCAATCTTTGCCAACTCCTGATCATAAACAATGGCTGGGTGCTGTTGGTGGCAGCTTGGTCACTGTGCTGGGAGAACACAAGTGAGCATGCTCTTAGCATGGAACAGCGGTCAGGCTAGACACATACACCATCAGCCATAAGAGTAGGACCATCCACCCAATATTGAGTAGGTCCCCCTTTTCCTGACCCGTCGAGGCATAGACTCCACTAGACCTCTGAAGGTATGATGTGGTATCTGGCACCAAACCATCAATAACAGAACCTTCAAGTCCTGCAAGATGACTGGATGGAGATCTGGAGAATTTGGAGACCACATCAACATTTCAAACTCGTTGTTGTGTTCCTCAAACCATTCTCAAACCATTTTTGCAGTGTGGCAGGATGCAATATCCTGCTGAAAGAGGCCACTGCCATCAGGTAATACCGTTCCCATGAAGGGGTGTACTTGGTCAGCAACAATGTTTAGGTAGGTGTTTAGGTAGGTGGTACGTTTCAAACCAACATGCACATGAATGGCAGGACCCAAGATTTCCCAGCAGAACATTGCCCAAACCATTACACTGCCTCCACTGGCTTGACTTCTTCCCATAGTGCATCCTGGTGCCATCTCTTCCTGAGGAAGATGTAAAAGAAAACTTGATTAAAATCAGACCAACACACCAACTTCAAGGACAAAATGTTCACTTGCTGCCTAATATATCCCCACCACTTCCAGGTGCCATTGTAATGAGATAATCAGGTGAATTTACTTCACCTGTCAGTGGTCATAATGTTATGGCTGATCGGTGTATATACATACAACAGGCATTAAAACCCACTGTGCTGATGCAAATTTGCATTACGTAGGTGGGAAGTGGTTAATATTTCAAAAGTAATCAGCAGCGTTCATTAAAAAATACTTGGTGATCTTGCCTTGAAAGTCCTTACTCAGACACTTAGGCCTGGTTCACACCCGGGCATTTTACAGCGCGTTCCCGTAATAATTCACAATCTGTTTTGGTCACCGTTTTGAATAAAATGAATTGTTCTTTTACTGTTGTTAATAATTTAATAGAGCGCTCCTGTCAGTTTGTCAGGCTGTTCCACTTTTGCAATATTTAGGAGTTGGTGGATAATTATGCTTATACAAAATGGATGTCGTCTTCCTGCAGTTGGCGTTATCAATTTTAATTAGCCTTGTCATTCTACAACAGATGCAGGAAGATGGGGTCATCAGGAAAGAATCAAAGAAGGTCAAACCGAGACTCTGTTCCTCCTAGTGATGAGCTTGGGCTTAATGCAAACTAGTTTGTCTGAATTCGACTAAGCTGGCTCAAAACTGTGACCAACTAGTGATGCACCGATATATGGGCCGCCGAAACATATTGGCCGAAAATGGCACTTTTGGCATAATGCAGAAAGTGCCATTTTCTGGCCGATATAGCAGTGCATCCATTCTTTCTCTCTTCCCCGCTGGGCGCTGCTCTGTGTTCCAGCGGGGAGGAGAGAAATTGCCACAGGCAGCAGAGTGCTGCGGGAAGAGAGCGATGTGAGCGGCCGGCGTCTCCTCCCCGCACCGCTCGTTCTCCTGTCACAGATCGGGAGAGCGGTGTGGGAGGAGACAGCCAGCACTGTCACAGGAGGCTGGGCTCCGCTCGCTCAGCCTCCTGTGACAGCGTGTCAGATTGGAGAGCGGGTACAAGCAGAGATCGCTGAGTGTTTGTACATAATTGAGGACATAGTATGGTTACTATATCCTCAATTATGAATTAATGGAAGTGATCTACTTCACCTCCTGTTCATTCATGATTGTGGTTATAGTAAACATACTCTGTCCTCATGTTATGAATTAACAGGAACACTCAGTATAGAGGATTCCTGTTCATTCATAAATGAGGGGGGGGGTCATATTCTAGTTGCCGAGTTTGGGTCAATTTGAGAAAGCTATTTCTGTAAGGCGATGAAGGAAGACATGCAGAAGTCCAAAACAAAGAACACGAACGCCATATCAAAGCAGAACCTAAAAAGTGAAGTATTGTGAGTGTTGTTCTTTATTATAAACTACTACCTCAATAAAATTTCCAATATGTCCAAATTGGATCTAGCAATTGCACTTTTAGCTTTGGATTATTACATGAAAGTGAAAGCCTTGACTGTACAATTTGCAATAGGCAGAACTGAATCGGCTCTGCACACATTTAAACCTTTTAAAGGATAAAATACACAGAAGGCGGTTTTTCATGTAACAGGTGCTGAATTCCAGCCCACGGCAAAACATCAGATCACTTCCAGACATTCCTGCTTCATGCAGAAGAGAGTTGAGGCCTCTCATGAGGAATAAAACAAAATGTCTTAAGTGGCACTGGGATGTTTACCCGTTGATTAACGTGGCTAGTATCCAGGCTTCCAGCATGAAACACAGTAGTACCTTCAAGCTGGATGTTGTAGGCTCAGCAGAGAACATTCTATAGCCATCATATATGTAAACACATCCTGGAAAGTCGGAGAACTGACATCGGATAAAGCTCGGGCAAATGTAGCTTCATTTGGGTCTCCTTTTTCATGCCTCAAAATGGCGGTTCATTTCTGTATGCACACCATCCGAAAAACGAGCATAATTATCTTCATTGCCCATTTTTATGTACTGCCTGGCCAAAAAAAAGTTGGACCTCCTTTAGCTTTGATTACGGCACACAATAACCGTGGCAGTGTCTCAATAAGCTTATACAATGTCACAACATTTATTTCCCTCCAGAGTTGCATTCATTTTTCACCAAGATCTTGCAGTGATGATGGGAGAGTCGGACCACTGCATAAAGTCTTCTCCAGAACATCCCAAAGATTCTCAATGGGGTTAAGGCCTGGACTCTGTGGTGGGCAATCCATGTGTGAAAATGATGTCTCATGCTCCCTGATCCACTCTTTCACAATCTGAGCCTGATGAATCCTGGCATTGTCATCTTGGAATATGACCAATGTGCCATCAGTGGAGGAAAATCCATTGATGGAAGAACCTGGTCATTCAGTATATTCAGGTAGACAGCTGACCTCATTTTTGGGCACATAACGTTGCTGAACCCAGACCTAACCAACTGAAGCAACCCCAGATCATAACACTTATCCAAAGGAAGGCTCTGACCTATCTGCTTACCTAAATCCAGGTGGTGACTCTCTTTGGCCAGGCAGTGTGTATATATATATGTGTGGATGGATGGATGGATGAGTTTTATATAGATATTCCACTATTTATGTTAAGATGGGGAGGTTAGAAGGTTGCTTAAATATGTTTAATTGTTTACCAAACTGAAAGTTAATTACAAATAGTTGCAGGTAGAAAACTGTCCATGTGTGTATACCTGTCATGTAAACCCGAGCCCCAGTCAAAAATAATAGCCCCTTAAAGCTAAACTCGGGGGGCAGAAAACCTCTTATTTCAATATATTTCACAAAAGAATAGAAATGGACAGTGTGCATCAAATGTCTTTTTAATAACAGATGTTACCTTGTAGAAGCAGTGACATCACCCTGTACATAGCCTGTGCAAAGTGCACAGTTGTGGGAGGGGCCAGCAGGCCCCACCCACTACAGGCTGCCTGCAGAAAACTAAAATAGTATGATCTAAAAACCTGAGTATAAGTCATTGAACCACTTCCACGATTCTTATGAATCGGCATAAGAAGTAGTTAGCATTCAAGACATACTTTGACCTGCCAAGGCGAATGCAAGAGTTTAGAGCAGATTCCATCACATCCAACAAAGGATCTGCTCATATATGGAAAGCTTTAAAAATCCTAAAAAGCCAGGCTATGTTTACTGGATGATTGGCTCTCCCCTAATACACATCTAGGAGCAGCAAAAGTCACTCAAAATGCCAAGCAAGAAGCTGTGGACGCCATGCCAGAAAGCCACACCAACATCACTCCAGACTGCGGTCACCATACCATAGTGAGCATCGACCTCTGCTGGCATTGCATAGGGAGGGGTTTTAGGATATCGTGAGGCTGGAAAAGGATTCAAGAGAGAGAAGGTTTTATGCCTGCCAAATCAAATAACATCCTGTTACTTTTAAGGGAACTGGAAGAATAAAGGCTGAAAGCAAGTCTAAAAAAAATCCTAAAACTAGGTAGCTAAAGGGCATAAATTTGCAGCTGCACATGTAACACTGGTCATACATCAATGGATTTGTCATTAGAACATTTAATCAATAGTATGCAGAAAACAATCATTTCATGCTATATGTAGACAAATCGGTCTTCATCAACCAAATTCCTTTTAATGTATATGTCACCAGGCTGTCAGATAATCTTTAACATGTTAACCTTTTGGCACCAGTTCCCACTGGCCCCTAAGGTACTGAACGTTGGGAGGTGGAGGATGGCTTTCCGTTCATGTGATCGCTGTGATTGGTTGTCACAGCAGTGACATGATCAATAGCCAATCTTTGCCAACTCCTGATCATAAACAATGGCTGGGTGCTGTTGGTGGCAGCTTGGTCACTGTGCTGGGAGAACACAAGTGAGCATGCTCTTAGCATGGAACAGCGGTCAGGCTAGACACATACACCATCAGCCATAAGAGTAGGACCATCCACCCAATATTGAGTAGGTCCCCCTTTTCCTGACCCGTCGAGGCATAGACTCCACTAGACCTCTGAAGGTATGATGTGGTATCTGGCACCAAACCATCAATAACAGAACCTTCAAGTCCTGCAAGATGACTGGATGGAGATCTGGAGAATTTGGAGACCACATCAACATTTCAAACTCGTTGTTGTGTTCCTCAAACCATTCTCAAACCATTTTTGCAGTGTGGCAGGATGCAATATCCTGCTGAAAGAGGCCACTGCCATCAGGTAATACCGTTCCCATGAAGGGGTGTACTTGGTCAGCAACAATGTTTAGGTAGGTGTTTAGGTAGGTGGTACGTTTCAAACCAACATGCACATGAATGGCAGGACCCAAGATTTCCCAGCAGAACATTGCCCAAACCATTACACTGCCTCCACTGGCTTGACTTCTTCCCATAGTGCATCCTGGTGCCATCTCTTCCTGAGGAAGATGTAAAAGAAAACTTGATTAAAATCAGACCAACACACCAACTTCAAGGACAAAATGTTCACTTGCTGCCTAATATATCCCCACCACTTCCAGGTGCCATTGTAATGAGATAATCAGGTGAATTTACTTCACCTGTCAGTGGTCATAATGTTATGGCTGATCGGTGTATATACATACAACAGGCATTAAAACCCACTGTGCTGATGCAAATTTGCATTACGTAGGTGGGAAGTGGTTAATATTTCAAAAGTAATCAGCAGCGTTCATTAAAAAATACTTGGTGATCTTGCCTTGAAAGTCCTTACTCAGACACTTAGGCCTGGTTCACACCCGGGCATTTTACAGCGCGTTCCCGTAATAATTCACAATCTGTTTTGGTCACCGTTTTGAATAAAATGAATTGTTCTTTTACTGTTGTTAATAATTTAATAGAGCGCTCCTGTCAGTTTGTCAGGCTGTTCCACTTTTGCAATATTTAGGAGTTGGTGGATAATTATGCTTATACAAAATGGATGTCGTCTTCCTGCAGTTGGCGTTATCAATTTTAATTAGCCTTGTCATTCTACAACAGATGCAGGAAGATGGGGTCATCAGGAAAGAATCAAAGAAGGTCAAACCGAGACTCTGTTCCTCCTAGTGATGAGCTTGGGCTTAATGCAAACTAGTTTGTCTGAATTCGACTAAGCTGGCTCAAAACTGTGACCAACTAGTGATGCACCGATATATGGGCCGCCGAAACATATTGGCCGAAAATGGCACTTTTGGCATAATGCAGAAAGTGCCATTTTCTGGCCGATATAGCAGTGCATCCATTCTTTCTCTCTTCCCCGCTGGGCGCTGCTCTGTGTTCCAGCGGGGAGGAGAGAAATTGCCACAGGCAGCAGAGTGCTGCGGGAAGAGAGCGATGTGAGCGGCCGGCGTCTCCTCCCCGCACCGCTCGTTCTCCTGTCACAGATCGGGAGAGCGGTGTGGGAGGAGACAGCCAGCACTGTCACAGGAGGCTGGGCTCCGCTCGCTCAGCCTCCTGTGACAGCGTGTCAGATTGGAGAGCGGGTACAAGCAGAGATCGCTGAGTGTTTGTACATAATTGAGGACATAGTATGGTTACTATATCCTCAATTATGAATTAATGGAAGTGATCTACTTCACCTCCTGTTCATTCATGATTGTGGTTATAGTAAACATACTCTGTCCTCATGTTATGAATTAACAGGAACACTCAGTATAGAGGATTCCTGTTCATTCATAAATGAGGGGGGGGGTCATATTCTAGTTGCCGAGTTTGGGTCAATTTGAGAAAGCTATTTCTGTAAGGCGATGAAGGAAGACATGCAGAAGTCCAAAACAAAGAACACGAACGCCATATCAAAGCAGAACCTAAAAAGTGAAGTATTGTGAGTGTTGTTCTTTATTATAAACTACTACCTCAATAAAATTTCCAATATGTCCAAATTGGATCTAGCAATTGCACTTTTAGCTTTGGATTATTACATGAAAGTGAAAGCCTTGACTGTACAATTTGCAATAGGCAGAACTGAATCGGCTCTGCACACATTTAAACCTTTTAAAGGATAAAATACACAGAAGGCGGTTTTTCATGTAACAGGTGCTGAATTCCAGCCCACGGCAAAACATCAGATCACTTCCAGACATTCCTGCTTCATGCAGAAGAGAGTTGAGGCCTCTCATGAGGAATAAAACAAAATGTCTTAAGTGGCACTGGGATGTTTACCCGTTGATTAACGTGGCTAGTATCCAGGCTTCCAGCATGAAACACAGTAGTACCTTCAAGCTGGATGTTGTAGGCTCAGCAGAGAACATTCTATAGCCATCATATATGTAAACACATCCTGGAAAGTCGGAGAACTGACATCGGATAAAGCTCGGGCAAATGTAGCTTCATTTGGGTCTCCTTTTTCATGCCTCAAAATGGCGGTTCATTTCTGTATGCACACCATCCGAAAAACGAGCATAATTATCTTCATTGCCCATTTTTATGTACTGCCTGGCCAAAAAAAAGTTGGACCTCCTTTAGCTTTGATTACGGCACACAATAACCGTGGCAGTGTCTCAATAAGCTTATACAATGTCACAACATTTATTTCCCTCCAGAGTTGCATTCATTTTTCACCAAGATCTTGCAGTGATGATGGGAGAGTCGGACCACTGCATAAAGTCTTCTCCAGAACATCCCAAAGATTCTCAATGGGGTTAAGGCCTGGACTCTGTGGTGGGCAATCCATGTGTGAAAATGATGTCTCATGCTCCCTGATCCACTCTTTCACAATCTGAGCCTGATGAATCCTGGCATTGTCATCTTGGAATATGACCAATGTGCCATCAGTGGAGGAAAATCCATTGATGGAAGAACCTGGTCATTCAGTATATTCAGGTAGACAGCTGACCTCATTTTTGGGCACATAACGTTGCTGAACCCAGACCTAACCAACTGAAGCAACCCCAGATCATAACACTTATCCAAAGGAAGGCTCTGACCTATCTGCTTACCTAAATCCAGGTGGTGACTCTCTTTGGCCAGGCAGTGTGTATATATATATGTGTGGATGGATGGATGGATGAGTTTTATATAGATATTCCACTATTTATGTTAAGATGGGGAGGTTAGAAGGTTGCTTAAATATGTTTAATTGTTTACCAAACTGAAAGTTAATTACAAATAGTTGCAGGTAGAAAACTGTCCATGTGTGTATACCTGTCATGTAAACCCGAGCCCCAGTCAAAAATAATAGCCCCTTAAAGCTAAACTCGGGGGGCAGAAAACCTCTTATTTCAATATATTTCACAAAAGAATAGAAATGGACAGTGTGCATCAAATGTCTTTTTAATAACAGATGTTACCTTGTAGAAGCAGTGACATCACCCTGTACATAGCCTGTGCAAAGTGCACAGTTGTGGGAGGGGCCAGCAGGCCCCACCCACTACAGGCTGCCTGCAGAAAACTACAGGAGGGGGCATTCAGAGAGAGAGAGAGAGAGAGAGAGAGAGAGAGAGAGAGAGAGAGAGAGA
>NW_017306834.1:707753-716575 GCF_000935625.1 Nanorana parkeri
GAGAGAGAGGAGAGAGAGAGGAGAGAGAGAGGAGAGAGAGAGGAGAGAGAGAGGAGAGAGAGGAGAGGAGAGAGGAGAGAGGAGAGAGAAGTGACTGGGTCTTTATTACAGGAGGGGGTGGAGACAAGACCAGTCACCCTGCACAAGGAGAGAGCAGCAGTGACAGGTCTTTATCACAGGAGGAGGCGGAGACAAGACCAGACACCCTGTATATAGAGAGAGAGCAGCAGTGACTGGTCTTTATTACAGGAAGCTCCAAGTGTCACACTGGATTACTGCACAGATCTGGAAGGAATGCACAAAGCTCACCAAGATGCAAGGAAGAATATGCATGGGTCTTGTATGAGGGCAATATTTGTTTAGCGCAGAGTTCAGCTTTAAAAGATAAAATAAAAGCTTTTGCTACAATTGTCACCTTCAGCCGAATTTCTCCTTTTCCACTACTACTTGTCCTTCCAGGCTGAAGGGTCAACCCACATCCCCTGAGTCCAGGCTGTCATGGACATGCCCCCAGCCTGTGCCTGCACAGTGAAGCAATGGAAGCCCACTAATGAACTCATCTCTCTCACTTGGCTTTCTCCTCCTACCAGCATGCTCCGTGTCAGCACATGAACCGACTTAGCCCCTTGTGCTGCTTCTCCCTCTCCCAGTCTACATTGGAAAAAGAATATGATGTCTAAAATGGTGTACAACAGGGGTAGCCAACCTTAAGCCTTCACGTTGCTGTAGAACTACAAGTCCCATAAAGCATTGCAAGACTCTGGGATTTGTAGTCCCACCACAGGCCGAAGTTTGCTTACCCTGGGTGTATAATATTGCTATAAGCACCGGCGCTTTTGTACAATCAACGCACTCAATTCACAAGGCAATTTTCAAGGCTTGCATTTAACTATCAGCTGAAAAAGGCGTTTGCATGGAAACCAAGGAGCCATCAATCTGCAGTACGGCTTCAACCGTTTCCAAGCTGTTAGCGAGCAAATAATTGGAACCGCTTTGAAAAGCCAATTATTGGCCAGCATTAGGACTTGCTTTTATCCATCTTTGCCTGGGACACAACGCAGGTTTTTAATGGGTAAATGCAGGAACAATTATGTAAACAAAGGAAATTCTCCACCTCCCCCTTTATGTCTTCCACATTCTAATAACAATACATTAAATGGATAGACAATCAATAAAGCACATTTGACCTAGTGGAGGCATTCATGTGCAAGGCAGTGAATGGGCACTTAAAAGGAGAACTGTGGGGTGAGTGTTTTTCCCCATAGTTCTCCTAAGGGTCACAGGAGGACATACACTAGCGTCCTCCCGTCACCCAAAGCTCAGTATATTGCAAGCTACAGCTCGCGGTATACCGAGACCGTCGCAGCTGGGACGGATGCCGACATTACTGTCGAGATCCACCCAGCTGCGTGAGTGACAGCTGGCTCTGCCTATCTAGAGGCAGAGCCAGCTGTACCCGCCCCCTCCCCCGTCTGTTCCGCCAGTCAACGCTGGAGGATCGGCAGGGGAGGGGGGGAATCCCTGCAGGGAGCCACGAGTGACAGTCACGGCTCTCTGCAGGAA
The DNA here is from genome assembly GCF_000935625.1 of Nanorana parkeri. Taxonomy (NCBI): domain Eukaryota; kingdom Metazoa; phylum Chordata; class Amphibia; order Anura; family Dicroglossidae; genus Nanorana; species Nanorana parkeri. The sequence goes on from NW_017306834.1 coordinate 709,317, forward strand.
CAGGATCGAGAAGTGAGCGAGCGACAGTATGTGTTCGCTCACTTCCCGATCTATTGAGCCGACCTGTGACAGTTTCATTGTCACACGTTGGCTCAAACTATGAGGATGAGTGAAAATCCCTCACCTCATAGCTCTCCTTTAACTGCAGAAGCCGACCATCATTCTTCCATCCCAGGGACAGGTAAGCGAGCCCCACTACTCTGGTCACTGCACCTTGGGGGCGGCTATATATTTGGATTTTTTTTTATTATTCTAGTTTAGATTTAGGTCATAGAAGCTGAAGGAAAGACATTGCTGAACCCCGAAGTGATCAGAGCTTATCGCTTAAGGGTTCTTTCATCAGATGGACAATACGCAAATGGATGACTGTCCCTCCGATGAATGAACCCAGAAGCAAAACGGCTCATTCTGCAGCCTGTAGAAGGGATCAAAACTACTTTTCAGCCGACTTTTACTTCTACTAAAGAGCCAACAGGCTGCAGAAAAAAATTAAACAGACTCCATGCTGCTATAGCTGCCAGGAGTCTTTTTACAAGCCAATGCTGCCTTGTTGTAACCTAGTGGTGTGTTTCCTGAGTTATCCTGAATGCCGCTTGCTTCCATGGTTGTACGCTAAACTGAAGACAGCAGACGGCTTCGCTGCACGCAAACTTCAGGGACGGATTTCCCGCAAGGCCAACCCGGGCCCAGCCTCAGGGCAGCAGAGAGTAGAGGGGCAGCAGGGGTGAGGAATTCCGATCTCCCGACATCCAGGACATGTAGTTCCGGGGTGCCGGGCGGGTAGTTTTCCACATTTAGCCCTGCTTTTGGGCAAGCAGAGCTGAATGTACAGCGGGGAAGCCTCCACTTGTTTTGTACAAGTGATCTTGGCGATGTCGCCGAGCTCACTTGTATGCAGCCTGCATACAGGGGGGTGCATTGAGGAACCTGGCATTGGGGCACCAGAGAGAGTAAATCCGCCCCTGGCAAACATACAACCCCTGGTGTGTGAAGTCCGGACAGTCAGGCTTCAGGCACATCTCTGCTTCAGAGTGTGGATCACTAGCTCGCAGCACAATCATTCAGCTAAAGAAGCTGCCGGACTCGTCATTTTATTGTTCCATAAGCAAAACCCTGTTATGCTACTGAAGTCCAACCTGTGATTAAATGACATGTTTTTACGCTATACTAGCATGACGGCAGCCATTGCTCACATCGCCCAAGCGACAAATGATGAACCGCGGTCAAGCTGGAAAAAACACAGATTACATTACTGAGCCAGCTCCGGCAGTACTGGAAACAGGAGATGTCAATGGTATCCCTTTACTTACGGCTGGAAAAGACTAGATGTACATTTAATGATCTCATGCCAGGCCAGCAATCCAGTAATGAGACTCAGAAAAGGAAACATATGTTTTTTAATCTATATTTTACTGTATTTTTGTATATAAAATCCTTATGATACAAATTAGATTTTGCCACGAGGTGCATCCATGACATTTGATAATGACATTGATAACTCAATCAATGATATCAGGGAGGGAGTGAACAGCCATGTTTCCGTGTTTGCAGACGATACAAAAATAGGGAGGGTATTAGAAACGGATCGTGACAATATAACATTGCAGGAGGACCTGGATAAAAAAGGGGAGTGGGCAATAATATGGCAGATGAGGTTTAATGTCGATAAATGCAAAGTAATGCACTTTGGAAATAAAAATAAACAAATAGGCTATACAATCATGGGTATGCCGCTAGGGGAGTCAGAAATAGAAAAAGATTTGGGGGTCATTGTAGACCACAAACTGAATGGTAGCTTGCAGTGCCAGGCTCTGGTAAACAAAGCTAGCAGGGTCTTGTCCTGTATTAAGAAGGGGATGTATTGCAGAGACAAGTCTATAATTGGGCCTCTATATAGATCGTTGGTTCTCCCACATCTGGAGTACGCGGTCCAGTTTTGGTCGCCGGTACTGAGAAGGGATATCTTTGAACTGGAGAGAGTCCAGCGGAGGGCAAAAAAACGAATTAGGGGAATGGAGGACCAGAGCTATGAGACAAGGCTTCTGACCTTAAACATGTTCACGCTGGAAGTAAGGCGCTTAAGGGGGGATATGATTTTCATGTACAAGATGTTCAATGGTGGCAGCAACATTGGCAACAAACTCTTTAAGATTAACCCCATTACAAAGACTAGAGGCCACCACCTAAAGTTGGTGGAGAAAAAATTCCAGCACAAGGGGCGAAGAGGGTTCTTCACAGTAAGAGCGGTCAAGGTCTGGAACTCACTGCCAACGGCAGTGATTTCAGCTAAGAGTGTAGAATTGTTCAAGAAACTTTTGGACGATTTCTTGAGGGAACGTAATATTCAGGGATACCAGTATCCCTAAGAATGAGATGATGCGTGGACCTATATGGGTTGGACTTGATGGACGTATGTCTTTATTCAACCCCAAATACTATGCAACTATGTAACTGGAATAGTTGGCTTTCTGATAAAATGAGCTCAGCACCACCTGCATGCTTGTTGACAGCCTGCGTATGAGCGACAGCCAGGCAGTCCAAGTTCTGCTGGCAGAGAGGGAGGGGTGACTCTCTTCTGACTCATTCAGTACGAGTACTACCCCATAACACTCAACTAAAAATTAGGGTATGGAATGTCTATGTGCTGATAGTGAGATTTCCCTTTACCTCTTGTCCTGGAAACAGAAAATAAGAGAAACTTTCTCCATAGTTAAGAAATGTCCCCCGTTATTTGTCATCAGAACAGGTGTCCCCCATTGGTAAGATTTTCCTTCCATTCCAGTTACAACTCTAAAAGTTTGGCTTTCCCATCACTTTTTGTCCCAATGACAATGGCGACCAGGACAAAAAGAGAGGCCGAATCTCCCCAGTGGGAAATAACATTTGACAGGGTTCCCAAAAAAAGATTTCTGGGGTGTACATAAGCCCAACTCCAGTCATTTCTCTTAGAGTTGGGTGAAGTGAGAAAGGGTACAACCTCTGTCAGGTTTTTATTGCTGTCCGAGTCTCATATGGGAGATTATACCTCACTTGCCATGTCATAGCAAAAATCCCCCAAACAATAAAACATTTTCTAGCAGAGAGAGGAGAATATTATAATATATATATATATACACACACATACAGTATATGTGTGTGGTGTCTGTGTCCCCATTTGGGAGAATTATCAAGGTGACAGGTGGCAGACAAAATAGGAAGGTAATACAATTTCTTGTGAAAGTAAATAGGAAATATGCTTTGTTTTTCCCCTTTCACAAGGGCTTATCAAGAGGGGATCTGTGCACTATGGAGCAGTATGGATTGTAGGTCGCTGCCGTGACGTCCGAGTCTGTCCAGTTTTTTCCTCCAAATTGCTATATAGAGGAAAGAACTAAAACTACCAGACCCCATATCAGTCTATGCGGAGTCAGATGTAAACAGAAATGCCTATTTACATAAAATTACCCCCCGATCCGACACAATCAGGTCCCCCAAAAGGGAACTCTGCAGTAATCTGGTGTAAATGGACACCTGTCCCTGTAGACCGGGCTGCCCATAGACTAGTATTAGGCAACCGATCGGATCCACCTAAAAAACTGATAGACGAACATAGGCGTGCGCAGAATATTGCATTAGGGTGTGCACACAAAAGTGTGTGTGATAGATATAGAGCTATAGATATATATAAAATAAATACATACATAGACCTGGGGCATCCCTGATTCCCATCTCAACTGTCCCTTTCCTCTCCCAGCAGGGGTGCAGTAATGAAGCAGGGAGCCTGGCGGGTGGTCACGTGACAGATGGTCACCCACCCGCCTTCCTGATTGGATGGGAAGCTGCGGCCATGCTCCCACGCAGCTTTCCTGGAAATGAGGACAGTGGCTGCTATGTGAGGGATGTAAGTGGCAAGTGCTGCTGCGCTTAGTATCGCTGAGCACCTCACAGAGAGATCATTGTGATCTCTCCACTGGCTCAGTGACAGGTCGCCCACTGTTGCAGTTTCGGTGTTGTGCTCGGGTGATTAGGGTGTGCCCAGGCACACCCCCTACGCACGCCTATGCAGACGAATGTGATCGGACCACCATGCAAAACTAATAAAACATTTTGGAAAGGAAGAAAATATTACGTAAAAGAAAATCTCTACCACAGGGACACAAAGCATTTCAAAACTAAAAAGGGAGGTGCAAGTCTTTTATCTAAGATTTAAAAAAATACAGATTTTGTTTTTGTGCTGCCTCCACTTTTGCCTCTTCTACAGTTTCAACAAAAATATTCACGTTAGTTCACATATATCTAAAAGAAAAAAGAAAGACTATAGATACCCTATAGCATCATCAGGGGTTTAAGTTTAACAATTGGAAAGGAAGGCAGATAAAGTGGGACAAAAAGCTGCCGTAAGCAAAACATCAGATTAGCCGGTGTATCAGCCAGCACAGCTCTACTGTACTCCGGCATAATCAAGAATAATAAGGCAGCCTAGCAATAAACCAGCCATCACTCATCAGAAGTGGTTGAGCCTGATATGCCTGGCACACAATGAAAAGCTCTGTAACCCAGAACAGATTTATTTACTCTGACACCAGCGCCAAGCCGACTGTGCTGCACAGAAACCGGTACGGCGTTATGAATGTGGACAGGAAACCCTTACCCGCCGGCAACAACGTCCGTCTGTCTTTTTATAAGTGACACGCTGCATGATTAATGTGCCAGGAATTGTTACTTTTTGATTGCGCTTTTTCTTATAATTTTGTCATGTCGTCAACAAACAATAAAAAAAAAAGCAGGAAATGAGAAAAAATAAATTTGTCTTCCATTACCTATGCTTTTCTGCACACAGCCTACCTTGAAGAAAAACTTAACAATCAGAAACTGTTGTACAGTATAGCATAAAGAGTGCAGGGGTCAGGAGTATGTCAGATACAGCCAAGTGTACAGAGCGCAGGGGTGAGGAGTATGTCATATACAGCTCGTTGTACAGTGTGCAGATGTCAGGCGTATGTCATATTTAGCCCCGGGGGTTACAGTGCAGGGCTCAGGAGTATGTCATATACAGACCCGGGGATACAGTGCAGGGCTCAGGAGTATGTCATATACAGACGCGGGGATACAGTGCAGGGCTCAGGGGTATGTCATGTACAGCCCAGCGGACACAGTGCAGGGCCCAGGAGTATGTCATATACAGACCCGGGGATACAGTGCAGGGCTCAGGGGTATGTCATGTACAGCCCAGCGGACACAGTGCAGGGCTCAGGGGTATGTCATATGCAGCCCAGCGTACAGAGGTTAGGAGTATGTTATATGCAGCCCAGCATACAGTGCGCTGGGCCCAGGAGTGCGCTATATACAGCCCAGTGTACAGAGTGCAGGGGTCAGGATTATGTCATATACAGCCCAGAGTAGAGTGTACAGAGGTCAGTTAAAGTAACCTATAAGAACCATGCCAGTCATATAATGCACTAGGTATAGAGCAAAATGAATGTACATAAGAATACTTAGAAAATACTGTCCCATTAAACAACAATATGAGCGTTTAATGTTAGCCACAGAAGAGATGCACGGCACCCAGCAAAAAACAAGTGAAAGTGGTAAGAGCCAGCCAGGGGACCATGCCAGGCTTCTGGGAGAGAAGAGGTTACAGTGCTTTCCGCAAGCACACCCTGCCAAAAATGAAAGATTATTCCAAAAGGCCCTGAGGATGTGGTCAACTAGTCATACTGGGACTTGTAATCCTTCAAGCGAGGACTGCAGCTCCTCCAAAGCAATCTCTCTGCTTAAAAATCCAGCCTCTCTCTTCCATACGGAGCAGATTATAAATAGAAACCTTGATGCTTTGTGTAGACAGGCTAGATAAGAGCAGACTGAAAAGGCACAACAGGAATGCCAGATTTAAAGGAGAAGTCAAGAGGAGTAAATTAGATATTAAATGTAAAGAATGTGTACACTCTTAATGATTAAGAGTGTACACATCATCTCAAATCATCTCTGAATTGGTGCTGACACTGTCGTTCCTTCTGGAGGGGGGCTACTTTTGTTCCCCATGGTCCCTGTGTGTGTTGGAAAGTAGTCACCGCTCCAAGCCATACTCACTCCTGTGATGGACTACAATCTCATGTTTAATTTACTAATTTGTATTGAGATTGTAGCCCATCACGGGAGTGAGTATGGAGCTATGACTACTTTACAACACACACAGGGACCATGGAGAACAAAAGTAGCCCCCCTCCAGAAGGAAGGGCAGTGTCAGCACCAAATGGGAGACGATTTGAGGATCTACAGCCGAGTGATACACAAATAAGATACATTTTTGTAAATAGTTAAAAATCTTAAAAATGCGTTTAAATACCTTCAGGCCTGGTTCACACCTGTACGTTTTGTAGCGCGTTCAACGCTCTACGAACGCTCTACAAAACGCTCAAACATGAAAATCCCATTGTTTTCTATGGGTATGGTTCACACCTTGCCGTATTTCAGCCCATCTGAACGTGCTACAAAAGGCCTACGCCTGAAAAGGTACATGAGCTTCTTTGCGGCATTTTTGTTGCGCGTTTCCATTGGGATACAGCCAAGTAGCGCTCGGAAACGCGCGTTTTTTTACCGCGAATCGCTGTAAAAACGCGCACCACGAAACACACGACAAACGCGCATATTCGATACGCCTAGGTGTGAACAGAGCCTCATTCTTGAGTTCAGTGTCACTTTAACTCAGACACCCAAAAAACAAGTGGGCAGTGCTAGGTTTTCTTTCTAGAAAGCCACCATCTTCTGCAAATTCTACAAAAGACAAAACCCTACATTGCTTTTATATGACCAGGACAGGAACAGGACAGGAAGGAAGAAATCTCTACAATGACACACAGACAGAAAAAAGAAACTGACAACTTTAACAATTTCCTACTATGTGCAAAACCAAAACAACAAAAAGTTTCTCCTATAGCCAAACCTTTTTTTTTTTTTTAGGTAATAGGGGAAAGGGTTAAAATCCATTCCAGGTTAGTTTTTTTGCTGCTTGGGAAACTTCCCTTCACTTCCTGCCCTAGAGACGCAACAAGAATTTTGGATTTCCCCTTTTTCTCAGTGACAATGGTCAACAGGGATGCACCGACACCATTCTTTCAAGACCGAGTACAAGTACCGATACCTTTTTCTCAAGTATTCGCTAGGGATGCACGGATACCGGTCTCATGAGGGCTGTGCGGGGTCTCAGGGGGGGCAGCTCCACATCCCACCCGAGAACCCTACATGACAAAAAAAAAAAAAAAAGTATGAATAATTGGTTT